>NC_041387.1:380833675-380858428 GCF_002162155.2 Triticum dicoccoides
TCGAATTGGGAAAACTGCTCCTACAGTGCCACATGGGATGTAACCTCAAACGGGGCGTTGACCATCTCAGTAGTGGCCGTGAGCGTATCTGGGGTCGGCTCGATGGCTGCCTCCATCTTCTTGGAGCTCTCTATCTCGTGGGGATTAGCCTCCCGCGCCTGCTCCAATATCGGCAGACCTTTTCCTGGTTCTCCTTGGTCCATCATGAAACTGACGAATACTAGGAGACCACTGAAAGGAAAACACAATCGCAATGACAATGAAACAAAAAAGAGAGTGAGGATCGGTTACTGCTTTGCAAAAGTTCTTTTTTTTTCTCTGAACAAAAATATACCAACATCACGGATCCGCTTACCTTCCCTTCGTTGGGAGAGAAGAACAGTGGAAGATGCGAGTGTTTCCTTTCTTGAAGACGGTGAGGGAGAAGGGGATTCAGCGAAGAGTGAAATGATGGTTGCTTCGTCCGTCAAACTTCGACTACGGGGAGGTGGGGTTTTGTGATACGACAGCTTGTTACTGCCGCGCTACGACCGGGGTGGCTCTCCGCCTGCATACTGCATTCTAATTTTGTGGATGGCATTGGGGCCCGCGCGCTACACGGCCCGCATGTCGATCAACAAAAGTATAACGACATTCAGTAGAGGGAGACGTTTCAATGAACTAGGAGGAGCCAGAAGCGGTATTGTATCCACTGTACTAGTAGTAATTGTTTTTCTGGGTAGCTGTAGAGTGTCTCCACTGTACTAGTAGTAATTGTTTCTCTGGGCCCAAGACAAAACAGCCCATCCATCCTAGTAAATAGTAAAATCAATTCAAAAGCCCATGTATTTACTAAATGAGAGGCGCTACCCACACCCAGCACACCGCCCCCCAAAAAAACCTGGGTGCTCTTCTTCCTCCTCACTCCCACCCACCTTACATCGGCTCACTCCACTCGTACCCCCAAATTCCTCACCTCACTCCTACAGAAAACCCTAGCGCCCTTCTTCCTCACTACTACCGAAAACCCCCAGCTCCCCTTCTTCACTCGCACTACAACTAGGCTCATCAGTCGTTACTCTGCTCAAATTCATGAGCGCGATGCAACGCCCTCGAGGAAAATGGAGTCGGCTGACCCCAACGCCAAGAAGATGAGGCTCCCGCCAGCGGCGATGCCTGTTGTAGATCCCGCACCCAGCAGCGCGGGGAGAAGCGGCGACCCGGCCCCCATCGGATCCCAGGAACCCGTAGAATCTCCGGTGGACCGCATCAGCGATCTCCCGGACGCCGTCCTTGGGGAGATCATCTCGCTTCTCCCCACCAAGGATTGCTGGCGCACCCAAGTCCTCACAATTAGGTGGCGCCCTCTATGGCGCGTCGTGCCCCTTAATCTTTACTGTCGTCAGCTATCTCTCTTCAATGATTTTGAAATCCCCAGAGCCATCATCTCCTCCCACCAGGGCTCCATTCAAAGCCTCTGCATCCCTTCATGCTACCTGATCAAGCATACCATGCCCTGCATGGTGGATGCCTGGATGAAATCCCCTGAATTCATAGAACTACAGCTGCTTGAGTTCTACTATTCCCCTAGAAATCACATACCACATACCGAACGCCATGTACTTGTGCCCTCAGCACCGATGTCCATCTCGCGGTTTTCCACCTCTCTCCACACCGCCACCTTTGCGCTGTGCTACCTACCAGACAATCTGGTACTAAACCTTCTACTCCCATTTCTCAAGAAACTTTCACTTGTGCTGGTTCGTATATCGGAGGCCTCATTGCACAGCATCATCCACTCCAGTTGCCCTTCCCTAGAGTGCTTGGTGGTTGTTTTCATAGTTAGAATCGGTTGTTGATAACCCGCAAGTATACGGGATAGTTGTAGCCTCTTTCAATAAGTAAGAGTGTCGAACCCAAGGAGGAACTAAATGTAGAACAAATACTCTCTCAAGCCCTATCGGCCACTGATACGACTCTACGCATGCTTGACGTTCGCTTTACCTAGAACAAGTATGAAACTAGAAGTACTTTGTAGATGTGATAGGATAGGTTTGCAAGATAATAAAGAGCACATAAATATAAACTAGGGGCTGTTTAGATAAATTTGCAATAAAGTAAATATAGCGAGTGTGGAAAAGTGGTGGTAGGAGTTGTGAAATTGTCCCTAAGCAATTGACTACGTTACTAGATCGGTAATCACTATTGCAATTCTATTTGAGGGAGAGGCATAAGCTAACATACTTTATCTTCTTGGATCATATGCACTTATGATTGGAACTCTAGCAAGCATCCGCAACTACTAAAGATCATTAAGGTAAAACCCAACCATAGCATTAAAGCATCAAGTCCCCTTTATCCCATACGCAAACTACCTACTTACTCGGGTCTGTGCTTCTGTCACTCACGCCACCCACCATAAGCAAATCATGAACATATTGCAAACCCTACAGTGGGAATCCCTCACGCTTGCGTGACACGGAGGGCACAATAGGACATCACCAATAATAAAACATGCTATCCAAACCAATCATAGCAATTCATCAATCACCGATAGGACAACGAAAATCTACTCAGACATCATTGGATGGCAACACATCATTGGATAATAATATGAAGCATAAAGCACCATGTTCAAGTAGAGGGTACAGCGGGTTGCGGGAGAGTGGACCGCTGAATATAGATGGGGGAAGGTGATGGAGATGTTTGTGAAGATGGCGGAGGTGTTGGTGAAGATCGCGGCGATGATGATGGCCCCCGGTAGCGCTCCGGCGCCACCGGAAGCAAGAGGGAGAGAGCCCCCCTTCTTCTTCTTCTTCTTCCTTGACCTTCTCCCTAGATGGGAGAAGGGTTTCCCCTCTGGTCCTTGGCTCCCATGGCGTGGGAGGGGAGAAGCCCCTCCGAGATTGGATCTATCTCTCTGTCTCTCTCTGTTTCTGCGTTCACAGATTCTGCCCCTTCACCGTTTCTTTTATATCCAGAGATCCGTAACTCCGATTGGGTTGAATCTTTCGCCTATATCTTTCTCATAAAATTAGCTTTCTTGTGGCAAAATAAGAGCATCAACCGCCTTACGGGGTGACCAGGAGAGTCCAGGGCGCGCCTGCCTCCCTGGGGCGAGCCCCCCTGTCTCGTGGCCCCCCGGGCACCGTATCGCGTTGATTTTACTTCCCAAAAATCATAAATATTCCAAAATATTTCTCCGTCCGTTTTTATCCCGTTTGGAATCCGTTTGATATTGGGTTTCTGCGAAACATAAAACATGCAACAAACAGGAACTGGCACTGGGCACTAGATCAATATGTTAGTCCCAAAAATAATATAAAAAGTTGCCAAAAGTATATGAAAGTTGAAGAATATTGGCATGGAACAATCAAAAATTATAGATACGACGGAGACGTATCAGCATCCCCAAGCTTAATTCCTGCTCGTCCTCGAGTAGGTAAATGATAAAAAAGATAATTTTTGATGTAGAATGCTACCTAGCATAATCTTGATCATATGTCTAATCATGGCATGAATATTAAGACACGAGTGATTCAAAGCAATAGTCTATCATTTGACATAAAAACAATAATACTTAGGGCATCCCAACAAACAATCATGTCTTTGAAAATATCAATGCTTCCAGAACGTTATCCCTACAAAATCATATAGTCTTGTGTGCTCCCTTTTCTTAACACAAGGTACCCCTCATGCCTATCTCGGTGTCAGCAAGCAATTGTTTCATACTTTAGTATTCTCAAACTTTTTCAACTCTCACGCAATACATGAGCGTGAGCCATGGATATAGCACTATGGGTGGAATAGAATATGATGGTGGAGGTTATGTGGAGAAGACAAAAAGGAAGAAAGTCTCACATCGACGCGGCTAATCAGCGGGCTATGGAGATGCCCATCAATTGATGTCAATGCGAGGAGTAGGGATTGCCATGCAACGGATGCACTAAGAGCTATAAGTGTATGAAAGCTCAAACTGAAAACTAAGTGGGTGTGCATCCAACTTGCTTGCTCATGAAGAACTAGGGCATTTGAGGAAGCCCATCGTTGGAGTATACAAGCCAAGTTCTATAATGAAAATTCCCACTAGTATATGAAAGTGACAATACAGGAGACTCTCTATATGAAGAACATGGTGCTACTTTGAAGCACAAGTGTGGAAAAAGGATAGTAACATTGCCCCTTTTCTTTTCTTCTTTTTTTTTCTTTTTTTCTTTTCTTTTTTGGGTGGGCTTCTTTGGCCCCCTTTTTTTATTTAGGCTTCTTTAGCCTCTATTTTTTTTTCTTTTCTTTTTTTTCATGGGGCAATGCTCTATAATGATGATCGTCACACTTTTATTTACTTACAACTCAATATTACAACTCAATACTAGAACAAAGATATGACTCTATATGAATGCTTCCGGTGGTGTACCGGGATGTGCAATGATCATAGCAATGACATCAAAAAACGGACAAGCCATGAAAACATCATGCTAGCTATCTTACGATCATGCAAAGCAATATGACAATGAATGATCAAGTCATGTATATGATGATGATGGAAGTTGCATGGCAATATATCTCGGAATGGCTAAGGAAATGCCATGATAGGTAGGTATGGTGGCTGTTTTGAGGAAGATATAAGGAGGCTTATGTGTGATAGAGCATATCGTATCACGGGGTTTGGATGCACCGGCGAAGTTTGCACCAACGCTCGAGGTGAGAAAGGGCAATGCACGGTACCGAAGAGGCTAGCAATGATGGAAGGGTGAGAGTGCGTATAATCCATGGACTCAACATTAGTCCTAAAGAACTCTCATACTTATTGCAAAAACTTATGAGCCATCGAGACAAAGTACTATGCGCATGCTCCTAGGGGGGAGGTTGGTAGGAGTTAACCATCGCGCGCCCCCGACCTTCACGCAAAGATAAATAATCAAAATATAATGCGCGCCAATTTGGTTACATAGTTACTAGACCATACGTGCATGCTTCCGGAATCACAAACCTTAACACCAACATCCTTACTAAACACAACCATCTACTAGTACCTCCCACATATTATCATCACTATATAGCAAAACTACTGCAAGGAATCAAACATATCATATTCAGTGATCCACAAGTTTATGTAGGATTTTATGACTAACCATGTGAATGACCAATTCCTGTCATCTCTATAAATTGATATAAGTGAAGCAAGAGAGTTTAATTCTTTATACAAAAGATATGCCCACGCTCTAACAAATATAAGTGAAGCAAAAGAGCATTCTACAAATGGTGGTTTTCTATGTGAAGAGAAACAGGCAATCCAGACTTCAAATGATATACGTGAAGCACGTGAAGCATTCTATAAAGCCATACTCAAAAGATATAAGTGAAATGCAAATGAGCATTCTATAAATCAACCAAGGACTATCCCATACCAGCATGATGCATAAAATAAAAATGAAAACTAAATGCAGAAGACGCTCCAGGACTTGCACATATCGCATGAACGAAACGAATACGAAAACATACCGATACTTGTTGAAGAAAGAGGGGATGCCTTCTGGGGAATCCCAAAGCTTAGACGCTTGAGTCTTCTTGAATATTTAATTGGGTTGCCTCGGGCACCCCCAAGCTTGAGCTCTTTCCTCTCTTCCTTTTCCTCATATCGAGACCTCCTCGATTAGACACTTCATCCACACAAAACTTCAACAGAAAACTCGGAAAGATCCGTTAGTATAATAAAGCAAATCACTACTCTAAGTACTGTAGAAAACCAATTCATATTTTGTTTTTTCATTGTGTCTACTGTAACATAACTTTTCCATGGCTTAATCCACAGATATAAATTGATAGATTCATCAAAACAAGCAAACTATGCATCAAAAACAGAATCTGTCAAAAACAGAACAGTCTTTAGCAATCTGAACATTCACGATACTTATGGTACCCCACAAATTCTACCAAAATTAGGAAAAATAAACAAGTTGTACAGCAAGACATGGCAAAAAGAATCAGAACCTTTTGACATTCCAGTTAAAAACGTAAAATCGCTCACTACAGCCAAAGTTTCTGTCCTGCACCGTACAAACCAACAAGCATTGTAAACATCCTAAAAGCAAACCTTGGCACATTATTTTTATAATAAAATGGAATTATACAAGGGGATAATTATTTTTGATGAAAATTTTCTGTAATCAAGATTCACAAAGTTTCCGTGAGCATGAACAAAGTTCAAGGAGCTCTCCCACTTCAACAATGCTTGTCTTTCTCACTTTCACTTTCCTTTTTGAAAAGTTTTTAGGTTCCCCTCTTTAGTTTTTTTGTTTTTAAACTATATAAAAGTACTCAACAGAAATAAATGACTCTCTAAAACTTCCGGGTTGTCTCCCTGGCAGCGCTTTCTTTTAAGCCATTAAGCTAGGCATTTAGTGTTCAAGTAATGGATCCACCAGGATCCCAAGGTATATCAAAGCCAATTTTAATTAACAATGATTTGTAATTTAGTAGTGAGCACAAAGTAACATATATCAAGCAACAACGAAGTCTAACTCTCTTCCTATGCATCGGCATGTCATAAAAGAACAATTCATGCACACATAGTAAAGGCCAATGCATAGTATAAGCAATTTCTTGCAATTTTATCATATTGGAAAAGAGGTGGAGATATAGTTCCTCTCTCGTAATAATTACAAGTAGGAGCAGCAAGCACATGCATATTATATCTATCAAAAACACCATGTGTAGTAGTAAAAGGCAACCCATCAATATAATCCTTAATAAGCACAAACTTCTCTGATATAGCGTAGTTGGGAGAACTCAAAAAGATAATAGGACTATCATGCGTGGGTGCAATAGCAACAATTTCATGTTTAACATAAGGAACTATAGCAAGTTCATCTCCATAAGCATAATTCATATTGGCATCTTGGCCACAAGCATAGCAAGCGTCATCAAAAAGGGATATTTCAAGAGAATCAATGGGATCATAACAATCATCATAGCAATCATCCTTCGGTAAGCACGAAGGGGAATTAAACAATGTATGAGTTGAAGAGTTACTATCATTAGAAGGTGGGCACGGGTGATCAATCCGCTCTTCCTCCTTTTGTTCTTCGTGCTCCTCATCATCTTTTTCATCCAATGATCTCACAATTTCATCAATTTCTTCTTCCATAGCTTCCTGCAAAATATTAGTCTCTTCTTGGACAGCGGAGACTTTCTCAATAAATGCATCAATATTGTAATTGTATTCATAATTGTCATAGAAATATTTCAATATAGCAAAATTTTCAGGCCTATAAACATCATCATCTAAAGCTTCACACTTTTCAAACAAAGATTCAATTTCATAAGCAGCCTTAAAAGCAACAAATTCTTCAATTCGTTCAACATCATAGTAATCATATATGCCATTAGCATAAGAAGCTAAGGTTTCATTATCATTAAATTTGCATGAAAAGGGAAGGTGTGGAGTCTTCATCCTAGAGCAACAATTATAATCATATCTCAAGCATAGATCCCGAGCATACCAATGCAACATATTAATTTGATCCCATAATAGTTTCCCTTTTTGTGTCAAGCGATAATCCCTAAAGTATTCACGTTGATCCAACGTTACTCCCATAACATAGTTGAATGGGGTTTTCTCAAGATTATTAAAGTAGTACATAATATCTTTCACATAACGATCATCAAGGGTTTTAGGAGGTTCCCCATCTCCATGAGCAGCAAGTACACCTAATTTTTTTGGTATTTAGTGTTCCATATCCATAAGTAATGATAAAGAACAACTAAGAACAACAAATAAAAAATTACTTAGTGATAAAGCAAACAAGCACACACGAGAATATTCACCCCACACTAGGACCACCCGGCAACGGCGCCAGAAAAAGGTCTTGATAACCCGCAAGTATACGGGATAGTTGTAGCCTCTTTCGATAAGTAAGAGTGTCGAACCCAACGAGGAGCTAAAGGTAGAACAAATACTCTCTCAAGTCCTATCGGCCACTGATACGACTCTACGCACGCTTGACGTTCGCTTTACCTAGAACAAGTATGAAACTAGAAGTCCTTGTTAGGTGTGATAGGATAGGTTTGCAAGATAATAAAGAGCACGTAAATATAAACTAGGGGTTGTTTAGATAAATATGCAATAAAGTAAATATAGCGAGTGTGGAAAAGTGGTGGTAGGAGTTGTGAAATTGTCCCTAAGCAATTGACTACGTTACTAGACCGGTAATCACTATTGCAATTCTATTTGAGGGAGAGGCATAAGCTAACATACTTTCTCTTCTTGGATCATATGCACTTATGATTGGAACTCTAGCAAGCATCCGCAACTACTAAAGATCATTAAGGTAAAACCCAACCATAGCATTAAAGCATCAAGTCCCCTTTATCCCATACGCAAACAACCTACTTACTCGGGTCTATGCTTCTGTCACTCACGCCACCCACCATAAGCAAATCATGAACATATTGAAAACCCTACAGCGGGAATCCCTCACACTTGTGCGACACGGAGGGCACAATAGGACAGCACCAATAATAAAACATGCAATTCAAAACAATCGTAGCGATTCATCAATCACCGATAGGACAATGAAAATCTACTCAGACATCATAGGATGGCAACACATCATTGGATAATAATATGAAGCATAAAGCACCATGTTCAAGTAGAGGGTACAGCGGGTTGCGGGAGAGTGGACTGCTGAATATAGATGGGGGAAGGTGATGGAGATGTTGGTGAATATGGCGGAGGTGTTGGTGAAGATCGTGGTGATGATGATGGCCCCCGACATCGCTCCGGCGCCACCGGAAGCAAGGGGGAGAGAGCTCCCCTTCTTCTTCTTCTTCCTTGACCGTCTACCTAGATGGGAGAAGGGTTTCCCTCTGGTCCTTGGCTCCCATGGCGTGGGAGGGGAGAAGCCCCTCCGAGATTGGATCTATCTCTTTGTCTCTCTCTGTTTCTGCGTTTTCAGATTCTACCCCTTCACCGTTTCTTTTATATCCGGAGATCCGTAACTCCGATTGGGGTGAATCTTTCGCCTATATCTTTCTCATAAAATTAGCTTTCTTGCGGCAAAAGAAGAGAGTCAACCGCCATATGGGGTGCCCAGGAGAGTCCAGGGCACGCCCCCCTGCCTCGTGGCCCCCTCAGGCACCGTATCGCGTTGATTTTACTTCCCAAAAATCATAAAATTCCAAAATAATTCTCCGTCCGTTTTTATCTCGTTTGGACTCCGTTTGATATTGGGTTTCTGCGAAACATAAAACATGCAACAAACAGGAACTGGCACTGGGCACTAGATCAATATGTTAGTCCCAAAAATAATATAAAAAGTTGCCAAAAGTATATGAAAGTTGAAGAATATTGGCATTGAACAATCAAAAATTATAGATACGACGGAGACATATCAGTTGTCTCCAAATAAAGTCACCTAAGCTTGTAAGAATTGGAATTTCTTTTGACGGAAGGCAGCTCATCATCCAAGATGCCCCTTCACTTCAAAGGTTGATCCTTGATTCTAGTTATTCACCGTTGCAAATAACCATCCTCTCTGCGCCTAAACTGGAGACCTTGGGTGTAATACATGATCTATGTGCTCATTTTGATATGGTGTTTGGCTCCACAGTTCTTCAGGTACTTTCTATTATCATCTACACTTGTAACCATAAGCTGCATTTTAAATTTCTGCGCATAAGTTATATATCATCTTGGAGTACACATTTTGTACTAAATATTATGTTCAATGCTCAATGAAGAGTTTCTCCATGGATGGCCTATCAATGGTGCTGGATTCTGTCAAGATCTTATATATCCAAATGAATAGTTTTGATCTGAACAAGATTATTGGCTTGATGCAATGCTTTCCATGTCTGGAGAAGTTGTATATAAAGGTGATAATTTCACGCACATTGGAAACCCGCATATAGTGAACTAGAATTAACCGTTCAGCTGTTGCTCTTTCCGCACTCTTTTTTTAGACCTTAACTGTTTTCAATCTTCATGTCTATTTAGGCAACAGTATGGGGTAAGAAAGTTATAACCAATCGGTGGATTCGTAAGCATCGGGATTTTCTCACTTCTCATGAGAAATAACATCACTCTCGTCGGCTGCTTGAGCTCACTGTGCATTACAGAAGCCAAGTGATTAGCCCCCACCAGCACCCACAAACTTATTTCGAACTAGCACATCAAATGGGCTCTAAATTTTCATAGGAAAGGCTGCATGACCGTGACAGATTTGGATTCTGACGTTTGGCACCCGTGAGGAAATAGCCTATCCAAGGTGATGTCGACTTACTAGCCAGTCAACAAACGATCCTGCCTACCAGCCGTTGGATTGACATCCAACATCTGTCGCGTATCTTCTATCTCTTGTCTTCTTCTTCCTCCAGCCGCCCAAACCAAACCACCCCGTCGGCTCTGCCTGCTCCCGCCTCCCATGGCTAGCTGCGCCTCCGCCGCCCTACCGTACGTACCCTCCAAGGTTTACCTGTCCCTCCCTCTATTCCCCCACACATCCTGTTATTCTCCGGCGACGTCAGCCCCAACACGCACCCACACCCGAACCAGTCAACCCTCGTACTAAGTGCCTCTATATTACAAGCCCAAAAATATGGTTCCTCCTAATGGTTGGACATCTGGGGCTCACGCCATTGTCAACGTAGTCAATAAACGAGAGAATTACACTACGAGCGGCTGACACCAGGGACCCAGCAGGTCTGGTAGTTTTTTTTAGGAACAAGCAGTTGTTATTTATACTAGTTCTAGCGATGGGTCAGGGTAACAACGGGGCTGTGCGGTGGCTGTGGCCCGTCTAGCCAGGGTTTTATTTATGTTTACCACATCATGAGCCCAGTTGTGTTTTTTTCTTGCTGAAAATGGCTAGCCCAGTTCTATTTTTTAAAAGAAATACCCAAACGAGCCCTACTTGCTTTATCAGCCCTGCTGGGCTGCAAATCTTTCAAGACGAGGAGAGTTTCATTTGCCCAGAAATGGGTTGTACATTTTTAAAACACATCAAACCGGGAATTAGTTTCAATTTTTTTTTCAACACAAGATTTTAAATTCCATTGATTTTTATGCGTGGACAATTATTTGGATTTTATATTTATATAAATTATTTTTCAAAATAGTTTGAATGTGAATCAATATTTCAGGATTAAAAACTGTTGACCGCACCAAAATATGCAAAATTTCGTATACTTTTTAACCGTGGCCACAATATGGGGTGTAATGCTAACAAAAAAAGATGGGATCCAAAAAAATTCATAAGAATTAGCAAATGGGTTGTACATTATTAGAAATAATTGCAGATGGGTTGTATGATGTTTTCCACAGATTTGAGGCTGACTTGTGCGCCTACTACAGGTTGACGCGTATAATTTCCTAAAAAAAAGGTTGACGCACACGCAACGCCCTGTCAACTTAGTCAACACACGAGAGTAGTGACTGTTGGATGTCCATCCAACAACTGTCGTGCTTCTTTAATCTCTGCTCTTCCTGCTCCAGCCGCTCAAACAAGCGCCGGCGGGACTGACTACTCCCTCCTCCCGCGGCCGGCTATGCTGCCGCGCAGGCCTCACCGCCCCACCATACTCCCATTGCTAGCCTAGCCATCCCTCTACTCACCCACACATGCTGTTATTCTCCGGGGATGGCAGACGAACCAGTAAACCCTCGTACTCCTCCGCGTGGGAAACAACTGCCGAGTCTTCCCTGGCTCCGTGTCGTTCCCTTCCTAGGCCTCGCCGTCGTCCACCGCCCTGGTGCTCTCGGCGCAGCCTGGTCAACGTGGTCAATGAATGACATCCATCGGAAGTGGAATGTACGTGGAGAGGCTGACAGGTGGGTCCACGGCCGCACGAAAGGAAATGCCTCCTTATTACGCGCAAAATAATGATTCCTCCACCTGACAGCTAGGACCCATGGAAAAGGCCTCTGTATTTTGCGAAAAAATGTTTCCCTGCTGACCGGTCGGACCCACCAGTTATATCTTCGCACGCAAGGAAGTGCCTCCTTATTACGCACAAAAAATGAATACCCCCTGCTAGCTGGGACCCACCATAGTGGGTGGCTGACTTGTGGGCCTACTAAGTTGACGGGGATGGAGGGCTTTGTCAACTAAGTCAATACTCCAGTGACGGTACGATGTCCATCCAACGACCATAGTGCTTCTTCAACCTCTAGTTTTCTTGCTCCAGCCGCCCAAAGCAGCGCCGGTCGTGCCGCCTGCTCCTACCTCCCATGGCCGGTTGTGCTACCGCGGAGGCCTCACCACTCCCATACTACTCCCACTAATGGCCAGGCCATCCCTCCACTAACCCACACCCCCTGTTATTCTGCGGCGACGGCAGCCTCACACCGCAGCCGAACCAGTGAACCCTCGTACTCCTCTTCGCATGGGCATCCACTGACGTGTCTTCCCCGGCTCTGCGTCGTCCCCTTCCTAGGCCTCGCCATCGTCCACCGCCGTGGTGCTCTCGGTGCAGCGTGGTCAATGTGGTCAACGACCGCCATCGGAAGAGTACTGTACGTGGAGAGGCTGACAACTGGGTCCACGGCTGCCGCAAGGAAGTGCCTCCTTATTACACAAAAAATAATTATTCCTCCACCTGACAGCAGGGATCCACCGGACGGGTGATACGTCCATTTTGCATCATGCTTTTATATCAATATTTATTGCATTATGGGATGTTATTACAAATTATATCTCAATACTTATGGCTATTCTCTCTTATTTTACAAGGTTTACTATGAAGAGGGGGAATGCCGACAGCTGGAATTCTGGCTGGAAAAGGAGCAAACATTGGAAACCTATTTTGCACTGCTCCAAAAAACCTAAAACTCCACGAAACCTATTTTTGGAATTAATAAGAATTATTGAGCGAAAGAAATACATAAGGTGCCCACATCCTGTCCAGGAGGGTGGGGGGCGCGCCCACCCCTACTGGGCGCGCCCCCTGTCTCCTGGGCCCCCTGGTGGCCCCCAGTGTCCATCTTCTGCTATATGAGACCCTGGAAAAAATCATGGGCAAGCTTACGAGACGAAACTCCGCCGCCACGAGGCGGAACCTTGGCGGAACCACTCTAGGGCTCTAGCGGAGCTGTTCTGCCGGGGACACTTCCCTCCGGGAGGGGGAAATCATCACCAACGTCATCACCAACGATCCTCTCATCGGGAAGGGGTCAATCTCCGTCAACATCTTCACCAGCACCATCTCCTCTCAAAACACTAGTTCATCTCTTGTATCCAATCTTGTATCAAAACCACAATTGGTACCTATGGGTTCCTAGTAGTGTTGATTACTCCTTGTAGTTGATGCTAATTGGTTTACTTGGTGGAAGATCATATGTTCAGATCCTTAATGCATATTATTACTCCTTTGATTATGAACATGAATATGCTTTGTGAGTAGTTACGTTTGTTCCTGAGGACATGGGTGAAGTCTTGCTATTAGTAGTCATGTGAATTTGGTATTCGTTCGATATTTTGATGAGATGTATGTTGTCTTTTCCTCTAGTGGTGTTATGTGAATGTCGACTACATGACACTTCACCATTATTTGGGCCTAGAGGAAAGCATTGGGAAGTAATAAGTAGATGATGTGTTGCTAGAGTGACAGAAGCTTAAACCCTAGTTTATGCGTTGCTTCGTTAGGGGCTGATTTGGATCCATATGTTTAATGTTGTGGTTAGGTTTAACTTCATACTTCTTTTGTAGTTGCGGATGCTTGCAATAGGGGTTAATCATAAGTGGGATGCTTGTCCAAGTAAGGGCAGTACCCAAGCACCGGTCCACCCACATATCAAATTATCAAAGTACCAAACGCGAATCATATGAATGTGATAAAAACTAGCTTGACGATAATTCCCATGTGTCCTCGGGAGCTCTTTTCTCATTATAAGAAATTGTCCAGGCTTATCCTTTGCTACATAAAGGATTGGGCCACCTTGCTGCACTTTATTTAGTTTATTTACTTGTTACTCATTACTATTTATCTTATCACAAAACTATCTATTACCTATAATTTCAGTGCTTGCAGAGAAAACCTTACTGGAAACCGCTTATCATTTCCTTCTACTCCTCATTGGGTTCGACACTCTTACTTATCGAAAGGACTACGATAGATCCCCTACACTTGTGGGTCATCAAGAATCTTTTCTGGCGCCGTTGCCGGGGAGTGTAGCGCTTTTGGTGAGTGGAACTTGGTAAGGAAACATTTATATAGTGTGCTGAAATTTTTTGTTACTTGTCACTATGGAAACTAATCCTTTGAGGGGCTTGTTCAGGGTATCTTCACCCCGACCAGAAGAGCAAAGAGTTGCTCCTTAACCTACTGAACTTTTTGAAAATATTTACATTGAGATTCCTTTCGGGTATGATAGAGAAACTGCTAGCTAATCAATTTGCAGGAGATGGAACATTGCATCCTGATTTACACCTTATCTTTGTGGATGAAGTTCGTGGATTATTTAAGCTTGTAGGTATTCCTGATGATGTTGTCAAAAGGAAGGTCTTCCCTTTATCTTTGAAGGGAGATGCATTGACATGGTATAGGCTATGTGATGGTACGAGATCTTGGAATTATAAACGATTGAAGTTGGAATTTCACAAGAAGTTCTATCCTATGCATCTTGTTCATCATGATCGTAATTACATATATAATTTCTGGCCTCGCGAAGGAGAAAGCATCACTCAAGCTTGGGGGAGGCTTAAGTCAATGTTATATTCATGCCCCAATCATGAGCTCTCTCGGGAAATGATTATTCAAAAAATTTATGCTCGGCTTTCTCTTAATGATCGCAACATGCTCGATACTTCCTGTGCTGGTTCTTATATGCTGAAGACTATTGATTTCAAATGGGACTTATTGGAAAGAATTAAATGCAACTCTAAAGATTGGGGTTCCGATGATGGTAAGGAGTCAGGTATGACACCTAAGTTCGATTGTGTTAAATCTTTTATGGATACCGATGCTTTTCGTGGATTTAGCGCTAAGTATGGACTTGACTCTGAGATAGTAGCTTCTTTCTGTGAATCTTTTGCTACTCATGTTGATCTCCCGAAAGATAAGTGGTTTAAATATAATCCTCCTGTTGAAGTGAAAGTAGTTGCACCTATTACAGTTGAAGAAAAGACTATCACCTATAGTGATCCTATTGCTCCTACTACTTATGTTGAGAAACCCCCATTTCCTGTTAGGATAAAGGATCATGCTAAAACTTCGACTGTTGTCCATAAGAGTAATACTAGGACTTATACACCTCCTGAGCAAATCAATGTTGAACCTAGTATTGCTATGGTTAAAGATCTCTTGGATGATGATTTAGATGGGCATGTTATTTATTTATGTGATGAAACTGCTAATATTGCTAGACCAGATACTAAGATACATAGACCTGTCGTAGGCATGCCTGTTATTTCTATTAAAATAGGAGATCATTGTTATCATGGTTTATGTGATATGGGTGCTAGTGCTAGTGCAATACCTTGTACCTTATATAAATAAATTATGCATGACATTGCACCCGTTGAATTAGAAGACATTGATGTTACTATTAAGCTTGCTAATAGGGATACCATTAAACCAGTTGAGATTGTTAGAGATGTTGAAGTCTTGTGTGGGAAGGTTAAATACCCTGCTGATTTCCTTGTTCTTGGCTCCCCACAAGATGATTTTTGTCCCATTATTTTTGGTAGACCCTTCTTAAATACATCTAGTGCTAGGATTGATTGTGAAAAAGATAATGTCACCATTGGCTTAGATGGTATGCCTCATGAGTTTAATTTTGCTAAGTTTCATAGACAACCTCGTGATAGGGAACCACCTAGTAAAGATGAGATTATTGGTCTTGCTTCCATTGCTATGCCTCCTACTGATCCGTTAGAACAATATTTGCTAGACCATGAAAATGATATGTTTATGAAGGAAAGAAGGGAAATAGATGAAGTGTTCCTTAAACAGGAACCTGTGTTGAAACATAACCTTCCCGTTGAAATTCTTGGGGATCCCCTCCACCCAAGGGTCATCCCGTGTTTGAACTCAAACCATTACCCGATAATCTTAAGTATGCATATCTTGATGAAAAGAAAATATATCCTGTTATTATTAGTGCTAACCTTTCAAAGCAAGAAGAAGAAAGATTATTGAAAACTCTGAAGAAGCACCGAGCTGCTATTGGATATACTCTGGATGATCTTAAGGGTGTTAGTCCCACGTTATGCCAACACAAAATTAATTTTGAGGACGATGCCAAACCAGTTAGAGATCCTCAACGACGACTGAATCCCAAGATGAAAGAAGTGGTAAGAAAGGAGATACTAAAGCTCCTTGAGGCAGGTATAATTTATCCCATTGCTGATAGTGATTGGGTAAGCCCTGTCCATTGTGTTCCTAAAAAGGGAGGTATTACCGTTGTTCCTAATGATAAAGATGAATTGATCCCAAAAAGAATTATTACAGGTTATAGGATGGTAATTGATTTCCGTAAAATAAATAAAGCTACTAAGAAAGAACATTACCCTTTACCTTTTATTGATCAAATGCTAGAAAGACTATCCAAACACACTCATTTCTGCTTTCTAGATGGTTATTCTGGTTTCTCTCAAATACCTGTGTCAGTGGGGGATCAATCAAAAACTACTTTTACTTGCCTTTCGGTACTTTTGCTTATAGACGTATGCCTTTTGGTTTATGTAATGCACCTGCTACCTTTCAAAGATGCATGATGGCTATATTCTCTGAGTTTTGTGAAAAGATTTGTGAGGTATTCATGGATGACTTCTCTATTTATGGATCCTCTTTTGATGATTGTTTGAGCAACCTTGATCGAGTTTTGCAGAGATTCGAAGACACTAGTCTCGTCCTGAATTGGGAGAAGTGTCACTTTATGGTTAATGAAGGCATTGTCTTGGGGCACAAGATTTCCGAGAGAGGTATTGAAGTTGATAAAGCTAAAGTTGATGCTATTGAAAAGATGCCATGTCCCAAGGACATAAAAGGTATAATAAGTTTCCTTGGTCATGCCGGTTTTTATAGGAGGTTCATTAAGGACTATTCTAAAATCTCTAGGCCTCTGACTAATTTATTGCAAAAAGATATTCCCTTTGTCTTTGATGATGATTGTGTAGAAGCATTTGAAATACTTAAGAAAGCTTTGATCACTGCACCTATTGTTCAGCCACCTGATTGGAATTTACCTTTTGAAATGATGTGTGATGCTAGTGATTATGATGTAGGTGTTGTTCTAGGGCAAAGAGTTGATAAGAAATTGAATTTTATCCAGTATGCTAGTAAGACTCTTGATACTGCCTAGAGAAATTATGCTACTACTGAAAAAGAATTCTTAGCAGTTGTGTTTGCATGTGATAAGTTTAGACCTTATATTGTTGATTCCAAAGTTACTATTCACACTGATTATGCTGCTATTAAATATCTTATGGAAAAGAAAGATGCTAAGCCTAGGCTCATTAGATGGGTTCTCCTGCTCCAAGAATTTGATTTACATACTATTGATAGAAAGGGAGCTGAGAACCCCGTTGCAGACAACTTGTCTAGGTTAGAGAATGTTCTTGATGACCCACTGCCTATTGATGATACCTTTCCTGATGAACAATTAGCGGTCATTAATGCTTCTCGTACTGCTTCTTGGTATGCTGACTATGCTAATTACATTGTGCTAAATTTATACCGCCTAGTTTCACATACCAGCAAAAGAAAAAGTTCTTTTATGATTTAAGACATTACTTTTGGGTTGATCCACACTTTTATAAAGAAGGAGTAGATGGTGTTATTAGACGTTGTGTGCCTGAGCATGAACAGGAACAAATCCTACACAAGTATCACTCTGAATATTATGGAGGACACCACGCTGGAGATAGAACTGCACATAAGGTACTGCAATCTGGTTTTTATGGGCCTACTCTCTTCAAAGATGCTCGTAAGTTTGTCTTATCTTGTGATGAATGTCAAAGAGTACGTAACATTAGTAGACGTCAAGAAATGCCTATGAATTATTCTCTTGTTATTGAACTGTTTGATGTTTGGGGATTTGATTATATGGGACCTTTTCCTGCCTCTAATGGTTACACACATATTTTAGTTGCTGTTGATTATGTTACTAAGTGGGTAGAAGCTATTCCAACTAGTAGTGCTGATCATAACACTTCTATTAAAATGCTTAAAGAAGTTATTTTTCCGAGGTTTGGAGTCCCTAGATATCTTATGATTGATGGTGGTTCACATTTTATTCATGGTCCTTTCTGTAAGATGCTTGCTAAGTATGATGTTAATCATAGAATCGCATCTCCTTATCATCCGCAGTCTAGTGGTGAAGTAGAGTTGAGCAATAGAGAGCTCAAATTAATTTTGCAAAAGATTGTGAATAGATCTAGAAAGAATTGGTCCAAAAAACTTGATGATGCATTATGGGCCTATAGAACTGCATGCAGAAATCCTATGGGTATGTCTCCATATAAGATGGCTTATGGAAAAGCGTGTCATTTACCTCTTGAACTTGAACATAAAGCATATTGGGCTATTAAAGAGCTCAACTATGACTTCAAACTTGCCGGTGAGAAGAGGTTGTTTGATATTAGCTCACTTGATGAATGGAGAACCCAAGCCCATGAGAATGCCGAGCTATTCAAAGAAAAAGTAAAACGCTGGCATGAAAAAAGGATACAAAAGCATGAGTTTAACGTAGGAGCTTATGTGTTATTATTCAACTCTCGTTTAAGATTTTTTGCAGGAAAACTTCTCTCTAAATGGAAGGTCCTTACATTATCAAGGAGGTCTATTGTTCTGGTGCCATAAAAATCAACAACTTTGAAGGCACAAGTCCGAGGGTGGTAAACGGTCAAAGAATTAAACATTATATTTCAGGTAATCCTATCAATGTTGAAACTAATATTATTGAAACCGTAACCCCGGAGGAATACATAAGGGACAGTTTCCAGAATGTTCCAGACTCCGAAAAGGAATAGGTATGTGGTACGGTAAGTAAACCGACTCCGAAACAACTCCAATGGAAATTTTTATCAGTTTTGGAATATTTAAGAATTTTAGGAAGAAAGAAGTAGTCCGAAAGGGACACAAGGCCCCCACAAGAGCGGAGGGCGCGCCCACCCTTACTGGGCGCGCCCCCTGTCTCGTGGGCACCTCGTGTGCCTCCCGGACTCCGTTTTCTTGCACGTTACGTATTTTGGTCGATAAAAATTCATTATATATACTCCCGGAGGTTTTGACCACTGTATCACGCAAATATCCTCTGTTTTTGTTTCGAGCTGTTTCTGCTTCAGATCTAGAGCATCATGTCGTCTCCAAGCGCTCCCAAGAACAAGTTTTTCGGGAGGGTTATCAACCCCTATCTCGCGGAGGTGCTGCAACACCCTCAAACCATTGAGATGCGTGAGGGGGTGCTACACATCCGCGATGTGGAGGGACCAAGGCGTACCGGAAGCGTGGAGACAAAGCTCGAAGCCGTGGAGCAGCAAGTTTTCAAGTGCCAAGGGATGGTGGAGCGTGGACTCAACGCCAACCAGATGATGATCGCGGAGTTCACCAACAACCACAAGCTGGATGCCAAAGTCATTGGGGAGACCATCTTCAAGCTTCACGAGAAAATCGAGCACCTCCAAGCCCAGATCTATGACCTGCAAAACCAGAACTGTGAGTATGAATATAGATTCAAGAGGATGAGTTTGGCTGCAGATTTAAGGATCCCGGAGACTCGATCATCCTTCTATGATGGAGAGCATATGCCTTGGAAGACGGATGACAAGCCTACATCATCAACAACTCCTACTTCACCACCTCCGATGACATAATCACATGGGTATGGGCACTCCCCTTGGCAACTGCCAAGCTTGGGGGAGGTGCCCCGGTATCGTATCACCATCACACTCCTATCTTTACCATTATATTTAGTTCGATCCTTTTAGTAGTATCTTGATCTAATAGATTGAAGTTTTGATATCAAGTAGTTTTGAGTTTTGCTTTGTGATCTCTTTATGTAATCGAGTCCGTGAGTTATCTATAATAAAGATTAGTGTTGAGTCAAGGGCTTTGCTATGTTGCTATGATCTTGAGGAAGTAGAAAGAATAAAAGAGTTCATATTGATCTTATGGTTAGTGATGACTTCACACATAGAAAGTATGAGGCATAAAAATTGTTGAGAGTTGATAAACGTAGTTTCGGTCATCGTTGCAATTAATAGGAAATGATAAGAAAAGAGAGGTTCACATATAAATATATTATCTTGGACACCTTTTATGATTGGGAGCACTCATTAAGTATGACATGCTAAAAGAGTTGATGTTGGACAAGGAAGACAACGTAATGGTTTATGTTTTCTCACATCTCAGTTAAAGTATATTGTCATTGACCTTCCAAACATGTTGAGCTTGCATTTCCCCCTCATGCTAGCCAATTTCCCTGCACCAAGTAGAGATACTACTTGTGCTTCCAAATATCCTTAAACCCAGTTTTGCCATGAGAGTCCACCATACCTACCTATGGATTGAGTAAGATCCTTCAAGTAAGTTGTCATGTTGCAGGCAATAAAAATTGCTATCTAAATATGTATGACTTATTAGTGCAGAGAAAATAAGCTTTGTACAATCTTGTTGTGGAAGTAATAAAAGCGACGGACTGCATAATAAAGGTCCACATACAAGGGGCAATATAAAGTGACGTTCTTTTGCATTAAGATTTTATGCATCCAACCCTAAACACACATGAAAACCTCTGCTTCCCTCTACGAAGGTCCTATCTTTTACTTTATGTTTTTACTTTATGCTTAAGTCAAGGTGATCCTCACCTTTCCCTTTTTCATTTAATCCTTTGGCAAGCTCCCCGTGTTTGAAAGATCATGATATATATATATCCAATTGGATGTAAGTTAGCATGGGCTATTATTGTTGACATCACCTAAAGGTGAATACGTTGGGAGGCAACACAATAAGCCCCTATATTTCTCAGTGTCCGGCTGAAACTCCATAACCACAAGTATTGCGTGAGTGTTAGCAATTGTAGAAGACTAAAAGATAGTTGAGTATGTGAACTTGCTGAAAGCTCTATTGATGACTCTTTCTGATGTTATGATAAATTGCAATTGCTTCAGTGACTGAGATTATAGTTTGTTAGTTCTCAGTGAAGTTTTTGAACCATACTTGACATTGTGAATTGATTGTTACTTGAGCATAAGAAATCGTATGATAAAATCTATATATGTTGATGTTATAAGAATGATCATGATGCCCTCATGTCCGTATTTTATTTTTATCGACACCTCTATCTCTAAACATGTGGACATATTTTTCGATATCGGCTTCCGCTTGAGGACAAGCGAGGTCTAAGCTTGGGGGAGTTGATACGTCCATTTTGCATCATGCTTTTATATCAATATATATTGCATTATGGGCTGTTATTACACATTATATCTCAATACTTATGGCTATTCTCTCTTATTTTACAAGGTTTACTATGAAGAGGAGGAATGCCGACAGCTGGAATTCTGGCTGGAAAAGGAGCAAACATTGGAAACCTATTCTGCACTGCTCCAAAAATCCTGAAACTCAATGAAACCTAATTTTGGAATTAATAAGAATTATTGAGCAGAAGAAATACATCAGGGGGCCCACACCCTGTCCAGGAGGGTGAGGGGCGCGTCCACCCCTACTGGGCGCTCCCCTGTCTCCTGGGCCCCCTGGTGGCCCCCCGGTGTCCATCTTCTGCTATATGAGGGATTTTACCCTGGAAAAAATCGTGGGAAAGCTTACGGGACGAAACTCCACTGCCACGAGGCGGAACCAATCTAGGGCTCTCGCGGAGCTGTTCTGCCGGGGACACTTCCCTCCGGGAGGGGGAAATCATCACCAACGTCATCACCAACGATCCTCTCATCGGGAGGGGGTCAATCTCCATCAACATCTTCAGTAGCACCATCTCCTCTCAAAACCCTAGTTCATCTCTTGTATCCAATCTTGTATTAAAACCACAAATTGGTACCTGTGGGTTGCTAGTAGTGTTGATTACTCCTTGTAGTTGATGCTAATTGGTTTACTTGGTGGAAGATCATATGTTCAGATCCTTAATGCATATTATTACTCCTCTGATTATGAACATGAATATGCTTTGTGAGTAGTTACGTTTGTTCCTGAGGACATGGGTGAAGTCTTGCTATTAGTAGTCATGTGAATTTGGTATTCGTTTGATATTTTGATGAGATGTATGTTGTCTTTTCCTCTAGTGGTGTTATGTGAACGTCGACTACATGACACTTCACCAGTATTTGGGCCTAGAGGAAGGCATTGGGAAGTAATAAGTAGATGATGGGTTGCTAGAGTGACAGAAGCTTAAACCCTAGTTTATGCATTGCTTCGTTAGGGGCTGATTTGGATCCATATGATTAATGTTGTGGTTAGGTTTACATTAATACTTCTTTTGTAGTTGCGGATGCTTGCAATAGGGGTTAATCATAAGTGGGATGCTTGTCCAAGCAAGGGCAGTACCCAAGCGCCAGTCCACCCACATATCAAATTATCAAAGTACCGAAGGCGAATCATATGAACGTGATGAAAACTAGCTTGACGATAATTCCCATGTGTCCTCGGGAGCTCCTTTCTCATTATAAGAAATTGTCCAGGCTTATAGTTTGCTACATAAAGGATTGGGCCACCTTGCTGCACTTTATTTACTTTATTTACTTGTTACTCGTTACTATTTATCTTATCACAAAACTATCTATTACCTACAATTTCAGTGCTTGCAGAGAAAACCTTACTGAAAACCGCTTATCATTTCCTTCTGCTCCTTGTTGGGTTCGACACTCTTACTTATCGAAAGGACTACGATAGATCCCCTATACTTGTGGGTCATCAACAGGCCACCGTATTTTACGGAAAAAACGTTTCCCCTGACTGCTGGGACCAACCGGACGGGCCACCGTATTTCGCGAAAAAAAACGTTCCCCCACTGTCAGCTCGGACCCACCAGAAGTGCCTCCTTATTACGCACAAAAAAATGAATACTCCACCTACTAGCTGGGACCCACCTTGGTTGGAGGCTAACTTGTGGGCCTACTAAGTTGACGGGGACGGAGGGATTTGTCAACCTCTGGTTGTACTAAGTTGACCGTACGATGTCCATCCAACGGCCGTAGTGCTTATTCAACCTCTGGTCTTCTTGCTCCAGCCGCCCAAAGCAGCGCCGGTCGTGCCGCATGCTCCTGCCTCCCATGGCCGGCTATGCTGCCGTGGAGGCCTCACCACCCCCTACTATTCCCACCACTGGCCAGGCCCTGCGGCGATGGCAGCCTCACACCACAGCTGAACCAGTGAACCCTCATACTCCTCTCCGCGCGGGCTTCCACTGCCGCATCTTCCCCGGCTCCGTGTCGTCCCCTTCCTAGGCCTCGCCGTCGTCCATCGCCCTAGTGCTCTCTACGTGGCATGGTCAACGTGGTCAAGGAACGACTTCCATCGGAAGAGTACTATACGTGGAGAGGCTGACAGCTGTGTCCACGGCGGCCGCAAGGAAGTGCCTCCTTATTACGCGCAAAATAGTTATTCCTCCACCTGACAGCAGGGACCCACCGGACGGGCCATCGTATTTTGTGAAAAAATGATTCCCCCTGACAGCTGGGACCCACCAACTACATCTTCGCACGCAAGGAAGTGCGTCCATGCAAACAAAAAACAATTCGCCCCCCTGACTGCTGGGACCCACCAGCTACATCTTCGCACGCAAGGAAGTGCCTGACAGTCGGGACCCACCTGGTCGAAGCGTACATAGCATTGTCATTCTGGTCGCAAATGTGTATGTACATGCTGGTCGATGTAGAGGCGCGCACGTGTCGTAGTAGAGGTGCGCACGTACCATGTACACGTACGTACAACGGCCAGAGTGCAAGAAAGTAAATACGGCCACGTACGTACATACGGGCGGGGTCTCGAATGCCTACTCGCGCATATGTACCGACAGGGCTCGTGTACATGGTTGGGTCGGAACTGAGAAACAACATTGTCGTCGTGTTCATGGGGAGCCAACCGGCTGGGTCAGAATGGAATGCATCGTCGTGTTCATCGGGAGAGCTTGGACGGAACAGGCGATGGAAATGAGGCCTGGCGTACCACAGAACGGAGGAAACGGCCTTGTGTTCGACCGGCCACGTTCGAAACAGGATCTTGTTCATCGGGAGGGGTCTGGCGTACCGCAAAATGGAGGAAACAGACTTGTGTTGGACCTCCTACGGTCGAAACGGGGTCCTGTTGATCGGGAGGGGTGTGGCGTACCACAAAACGAAGGAACGGACTTGTGTTGCAGCGCTACGATCGAAACGTGGGTCCTGTTCATCGGGAGGGGTGTGGCGTACCGCAAAACGGGACTCCACGGGATACTGTTCATCTCCACCGATGACCTCCTCCAGCCTTCATGTGCTACTGTTCATCTACCGTAGACCTCCTCCAGCCTCCACCTGCGATTGTTCATCCACAGGCTCCTGTTCATCCAGCCTCCACCGCGCGCTACTCCACCGGCTACTGTTCAACCACCCCTCTCCACGGGCTCCAATTCAACCACCCCTCCACGGGCTACTATTCATCCACCCCTCCACCATCTACTATTCATCCAGCCCTCCACGGGGTCGTCCTGTTCATTCAGCCCTCCACGGGGTCCTGTTCATCCAGCCCCAACCGGCTCGATCGATCGGGGTCTTGTTCATCCAGACACAACACCACGGGGTCCTGTTCATCCACCCCCACCGCTCACTGTTCATCCAACCCCCC
>NC_041387.1:380858707-380877694 GCF_002162155.2 Triticum dicoccoides
CAACGCTCACTGTTCTCCAGAGGAAGCATCGATCGGCTTCAGTTAACAGCAGTAGCGAAGGAATCCCTCGATCGAGTTCAGTTAACAGCCATCGATCGATCGTTCGGGTTCAGTAACGCGTAGCCTGCAGTGCAATCGCTCGGGTTCAGTTAGAGCCCAATGCCTCGCTCGAGTTTAGTTAAAGCCCAATGCCTCGCACACGCACATGTACGTGTACGAGAGAAACGCGCATCGCTCGGCCCCCAACCACCCACCGTAACCGGGAACTCGCCGAAATTTTCCTCACCCTCGTTTCTACCACGGTTTTTTCCGTCATGGATGGCCCAAAGAATGTCATGCAACTGCGTCTCCGGCCCACCCAGGATGAAAAGCCCATTTTCTGTCATGATTTTTTGTCATAGAAGTAGGATCCCACCACATCTATGATGATATCGGGTTTTGTCACAATTATCGTCATAGAAGTGTCTTAAGTATGACAGAAAAAAATTCGTCCGGCCCAAAATGTCACGGATGTGTCTTTTATTGTAGTGAAAGGCAACAATACTTAAAACAAAATAAGTCACGTCTATGGGTAACTTTTCTTTTTGGCGAGACGTTATGTTCTGCCCTTGTTATTATTCTGAACCGTTTTATAGCCCCCGCTTCGTGTTTTGAGGCACGGTCATTGACATGTCTTGTCAAAGCAGAGACCATGTCCCCTTCTCACGGGATTCTCATCAATATGGGTTTGGGTAATCCAACTATGCCGTTCATATGTCCCCTTGGGAATAGGCGAGATTTAAGGCTTATGAGGGGACGCTTGATATCCACTGCCTTTATAAGAAGATAAGGATTCGTCTTTTTACCCCACGCCTTCTTCCTCTTCAGCCCATCTGCCCTTCGAGCTCTAGCGCCCAAGTTCCAATATTTTCCATCGCCACCAAACACCCTAGCCATGTCCATATCTGGAGCGTAGGGCAAGTGGATGGATTCCTCTATTACAGAGGAGAACATCAAGGAGCTCCGGGAAGCTGGGTACTTGGCCGCGGACATAGCCCACCGACTCCCTGCCAAAAAGCAGATCATTCCCACCCCGGAGCCTAATGAGAGGGTAGTGTTCATCCCCCATTTCCTTCGCAGACTAGGGTTTCCCCTCGATCCTTTCGCCCGCGGTCTCATGTTTACTACGGGCTAGATTTCCATGACTAGCTCCAAATTCCTTCCTCACCATTTCGGCGTTTATCGTCGTGTGCGAAGCATTCCTCCGCATCCCTCCCCACTTCGGCCTATGGCTCAAGGTCTTCAATGTGAAGTCGAAGGTGGTTGAAGGTCAATACGCAGAGTGCAGTGGCGCCATGGTGAGCAAACTTCCCAATGTCACCTGTCCCAAGGGGACCTTCGTGGAGACCGTCAAGGGACGATAGCAGGGGTGGTTCTATATCACAGAACCCCGTGACACTACATGGGCCGTCGCTCCCGAGTTCAAGTACAGTCCTCCAATGCGGCTTACATCATGGCTCAACAAGGGCCTGGATTGGGTGTCGTCCGATGAGGTGACAACACTGCAGAATCGCGTCAAGGGTATGATAAACAAGAACATCAGTCTTGCCAGTGTGATCCGGGTGATGCTCTTTAGCCGGATTCTCCCCTGCCAAAGCCGGACTTTATATATGTGGGAATTCGACCCGGCCAGTTCTCGGACCCTACAGTGGTTCTTTGGCACGACGCATGAAGACATATGGAAGCTGCTTTTTAAGGCCCATAAATCGTGGCCGAAAACAACCGAAGACCTCGGCCTAGACTACAGTCATCCGGCCTCTCCCCGTAAGTTTTCTGATGACCTTAATTTGTGAATCCAAGGAGTATATTGAGCTTTCCATTCTTCCCACAGGGCTGGACAAAGAAGGCGGGGCGGATCCAATGTCTGGCTCCGCTACCCAAAGACTCAGCCATTCCTCTGTTGACGAGGATGCTGGTTCCGGCACCGTATCAGGCGCCAGAAAAGAAGGCTAAGAAGAAGAGAAAGGAGACCAGAGGTGGCCTCCGTAGTAAAGGCGCTTCGGACATCGTGTCCGAATACATCAAGACTCTCTCCTCTCATGACGAAGATGAAGAGGAGGAAGAGAGCAACTCTCCCCTTAATGGGGGAAGAAAAGGGCGGCTTCCGCAGATCTAGAGGTGGAGGCGTCCAAGAAGGGGAAACTCTAGCTTTCGGATGATTCTGAAACGGATGCCGACGCCATCCCCGAGTGGCACCCCAGGCCGAAGCCCCTGGCCGGATCGTAAGTACCCAAAGACACCGTTCATATATCCGGTTTTATGCCTTGTGGTTCTAACATATTGAATTATGCGTTGCAGCCCGGCTCACGATCTCCCCCAACGATCATCGTCATCTGGGAACTCGCTAGGGCCAAACATGATGGAGAGTGAGTCACCTCTGTAGGCCTCTCCACCCACCGCTACAAACAACACTGAAGTGTTGTCCCAAAGAACCTCTCCAGGTCATGGGGAGATGCGGGAGGCCGTGAAGGTGGCGACGGAGGGTAATACCTCTGTTACCGAAAAGAGGGGGGAACCGACCCCCATGAACACCGGTAACGAGGGCCATGCCCAATTTGGCCCCCGACCGAATATTATTCCAGAGATCCATACGGCTCCGGAATTAGGCAAGCAGACTCCTTCAAAGGAAGGGGATGCACTGATACGTCTCCAACATATCTACTTTTCCAAACACTTTTGCCCTTGTTTTGGACTCTAACTTGCATGATTTGAATGAAACTAACCCGGACTTACGCTGTTTTTAGCAGAACTGTCATGATGTTGTTTTATGTGTAGAAAACAAAAGTTCTCGGAATGTCCTAAAAATCCACGGAGGCACTTTTTGGAAAATATAAAAAATACTGGCAAAAGAATCAAGACCAGGGGGCCCACACCCTGTCCACGAGGGTGGGGGGCGCGCCCTCCCCCCTGTGCGCTCCCCCCTGTCTTGTGGGCCCCCTGAGGCTCCGCCGACCTCAACTCCAACTCCATATATTCCGTCTTGCGGAGAAAAAAACAGAGAGAAAGTTTCATCGCATTTTACGACACGGAGCCGCCGCCAAGCCCTAATCTCTCTCGGGATGGCTGATCTGGAGTCTGTTCTGGGCTCCGGAGAGGGGGTTCGTCGTCATCATCATCATCAACCATCCTCCATCACCAATTTGTTGATGTTCACCGCCATGCGTGAGTAATTCCATCATAGGCTTGTTGGACGGTGATGGGTTGGATGAGATTTACCATGTAATCAGGTTAGTTTTGTTAGGGTTTGATCCCTAGTATCCACTATGTTCTGAGATGATGTTGCTATGACTTTGCTATGCTTAATGCTTGTCACTAGAGCCCGAGTGCCATGATTTCAGATCTGAACCTATTATGTTTTCATGAATATATGTGTGTTCTTGATCCTATCTTGCAAGTCTATAGTCACCTATTATGTGTTATGATCCGACAACCCCGAAGTGACAATAATCGGGATACTTCTCAGTGATGACCGTAGTTTGAGGAGTTCATGTATTCACTATGTGCTAATGCTTTGTTCCGGTTCTCTATTAAAAGGAGGCCTTAATATCCCTTAGTTTCCGCTAGGACCCCGCTGCCACAGGAGGGTAGGACAAAAGATGTCATGCAAGTTCTTGTCCATAAGCACGTATGACTATTTACGGAATACATGCCTACATTACATTGATGAACTGGAGCTAGTTCTATGTCACCCTATGTTATAACTATTACATGAGGAATCGCATCCGACATAATTATCCATCACTGATCCATTGCCTACGAGCTTTTCACATATTGTGCTTCGCTTTTTTACTTTTCCGTTGCTACTGTTACAATCACTACAAAACCCAAAAACATTACTTTTGCTATCATTACCTTTATTATCATACTACTTTGCTACTAAATACTTTGTTGCAGATACTAAGTTATCCAGGTGTGGTTGAATTGACAACTCAACTGCTAATACTCAAGAATATTCTTTGGCTCCCCTTGTGTCGAATCAATAAATTTGGGTTGAATACTTTACCCTCGAAAGCTGTTGCGATCCCCTACACTTGTGGGTTATCAAGACTAATTTCTGGCGCCGTTGCCGGGGAGCATAGCTCTATTCTCTGAGTCACTTGGGATTTATATCTATTGATCACTATGAAGAACTTGAAAGACGCGAAAACTACAATCTATCCCTCAACTACGAGGGGAGGTAAGGAACTGCCATCTAGCTCTGCACTAGATTCTCCTTCTGTTTTGAGTAAGCTTGCGACACCTAGACCTGCTACTGCTATGAACTCTGATATGTCGCATGTTATTGATGATGCCACTTTTACTTTGCATGATACTTATGATGAAACTACTTCTGTGCGTGATACTACTTTGCCATTAGGTGAATTTCTTGATGAACAACTTGCTAGAGTTAGGGGGAATGAAATTATTGAAGATGCTATTATTGATGATAGTGATGATGAAAGTTCTCCCAATGATTATGAATTGCATGTTGTTCCTGATGGTTATGTTATGAATGAAGAAGTTGCTAGAGCTATCTTTGCTTGCAATGATAGATATGATCTTAAGAAATTATTAGCTAAATGGAAGCAGCAGTCTCTTAATGCTAGAATGAAACCTGACCCTGCTTTTTCTACTTCACCTATATGTGTTACTGATAAGGATTATAAATTCCTTGTTGATCCTGAAATTATTACTTTAGTTGAATCTGATCCTTTTATGGCCTTGAATCTGAAACTGTTGTGGCACATCTTACCAAGTTGAATGATATAGCCACCCTGTTTACTCATGATGATAAATCTCGCTATTATTATATCCTTAAGATATTTCCATTCTTGTTAAAGGGTGATGCTAAGACTTGGTACAATTCTCTTGCTCCGGGTTGTGTGCGTAGTCCCCAGGATATGATTTATTACTTCTCTGCTAAATATTTTCCTGCTCGTAAGAAACAAGCTGCCTTGCAGGAAATATATAATTTTGTGCAAATCAAAGAAGAGAGTCTCCCACAAGCTTGGGGGAGGCTTCTCCGATTACTTAATGCTTTGCCTGATCATCCTCTTAAGAAAAATGAAATACTTGATATCTTTTATAATGGACTAACCAATGCTTCCAAGGACTACTTGGATAGTTGTGCTGGCTGTGTTTTCAGGGAAAGAACAGTCGACGAAGCTGAATTACTATTGAATAATATGTTGACTAATGAAAATAATTGGACTCTTCCTGAGCTAGTTCCTGAGGCAATTCCTGAACCAATTAAGCCAACTCCTGAGCCTATTCCTCCCACTCCAAAGAAGAGAGGTGTTTTATTTCTCAGTCCTGAAGATATGCAAGAGGCAAAGAAATCAATGAAAGAAAAAGGTATTAAAGCTGAAGATGTTAAGAATTTACCACCTATTGAAGAAATACATGGTCTTAATATACCGCCTGTCGAAAAACCACATTGTCTTGATAACCCGACACAGGTAGTAAAGGTAAATTCTCTCTATAGATATGATAAAGTTGAAATCCCCTCTACTAAATTTCATAGCCCATGCTTAGATGAATTTGATGACTTTATGGCTAGACAAGAAAGTTTTAATGCTTATGTTGGTAGAGAGTTAAAGAATAATGCTTTCGAGATAGGACGCATGAGCGATAATATGGCTAGAGTTAAAGGTGAACTTAAACTCATTAGCAAATATGCTTCTATGGTTGCTACTCAAGCTGAGCAAGTACTTAAAGCTCAAAATGATTTGCTTGATGAATTAAATAATAAAAATGACTTTGTTGTTAGAGTGGCTACTAGAACTGGTAGAATGACTCAGGAACCTTTGTATCCTGAAGGCCACCCTAAGAGAATCGAGCAAGATTCTCAGAGAAACAATTTAGAGGCACCTAGTTCTTCCAAAAAGAAGAAAAAGAAAAACAATAGAACTTTGCATGCTTCTAGTGAACCTGTTGTAGACACACCTGAGAATCCCAATGATATTTCTATTTCTGATGCTGAAACACAATTAGGTGATGAACATGAACCTAGTGATAATGTCAATGATAATGTTCATGTTGATGCTCAACCTAGCAAAAACAATGATGTAGAGATTGAACCTGCTGTTGATCTTGATAACCCATAATCAAAGAATCAACGTTATGATAAGAGAGATTTTGTTGCTAGGAAGCACGGTAGAGAAAGAGAACCATGGGTTCAGAAACCCATGCCCTTTCCTCCTAAACCATCAAAGAAAAAGGATGATGAGGATTTTGAGCGCTTTGCTGAAATGATTAGACATATTTTCTTACGTATGCGCTTAACTGATATGCTCAAAGTAAATCCTTATGCTAAATATATGAAGGATATCATTACAAATAAAAGAAAGATACCGGAAGCTGAAATTTCCACCATGCTTGCTAATTATACTTTTAAGGGTGGAATACCAAAGAAACTTGGAGATCTGGGGGTACCAACTATACCAAGCTCCATTAAAAGAAATTATGTTAGAACTGTTGTATGTGATCTTGGAGCCAGTGTTAGTGTTATGCCTCTCTCTTTATATCGTAGACTTGAATAGAATAAGTTGACACCTACTAAAATATCTTTGCAAATGGCCGATAAATCAACTGCTATACCTGTCGGTATTTGTGAGGATGTGCCTGTTGTGGTTGCAAATGTCACTATCTTAACGGACTTTGTTATTCTTGATATTCCCGAGGACGATAGTATGTCGATTATCCTTGGTAGACCTTTTTTTGAATACCACAGGGATGTTATTGATTGCAACAAAGGCAATGTCACTTTTCATGTTAATGGTAATGAGCATACGGTACACTTTCCGAGGAAACAATCTCAAGTCCATAGCATCAATTCTATTGGAAAAGTTCCAACTATCATTATTGGAGGTCTTGAATTTCCTCTCCCTATTGTCAAGAAAAAGTATGATATTCTTATTGTTGGGGATTTTCATATCCCCGTTGAGGTAACTTAGTGTTATTCGAAATTTCTCCGGTTCCGTGTTATTCGGAATGAGTTTGTTAACAAGACTTCATCAACCTTGTTAGTGGATTCATGTCACGCCCAATATGCGATACTATCCTAAAGAGACTCGAAGGTCCCACCAAGGATAGAACCGCATATTGAAACGCTTTTGCAAGGTGGATATCATTACATCAACATTACATAATAGATGGGGATACATACAAAAGGCATACAATGCCACACGAACACAACATCATCTTACATAGGAGCACCATCCGACTACGGATGAAACACAAACAGAAACTCAAACGACATCCACCCTGCTAGCCCAGGCTGCCGACCTGGAACCTATCCCCTGATCAAAGAAGAAGCAGAAGAAGAACTCCAAAACAAGCAAGCATCACTCTCGCATCATGGTCATCGCATAACCTGTACCTGCAACTATTGTTGTAGTAATCTGTGAGCCATGAGGACTCAGCAATCCCATTACCATGGGTATCAAGACTAGCAAAGCTTAATGGGAAAGGAAGGGGTAAAGTGGTGAGCTTGCAGCAGCGACTAAGCATATATGGTGGCTAACATACGCAAATAAGAGCGAGAAGAGAGCAAAAGGAACGGTCGTGAAGCTAGCAATGATCAAGAGGTGATCCTGAACTCCTACTAATGTCAAACATAACCGAAAACCGTGTTCACTTCCCGGACTCCGCCGAAAAGAGACCATCACGGCTACACACGTGGTTGATGCGTTTTAATTCGAATCAGGTGTCAAGTTATCTACAACCGGACATTAACAAATTCCCATCTGCCCATAACCGCGAGCACGGCTTTCGAAAGTTTATACCCTGCAGGGGTGTCCCAACTTAGCCCATGATAAGCTCTCGCGATCAACAAAGGATATACCTTCTCCCAGGAAGACCCGATCAGACTTGGAATCCCGGTTTACAAGACATTTCGACAATGGTAAAACAAGACCAGCAAAGCCGCCCGATGCACTGACAAATCCCGATAGGAGATGCACATATCTCGTTCTCAGGGAACACCGGATGAGCAAAGCGTACAAGAACCGATGTAATCCAAGTTGCCAAGGAATGGTCCCGCACGGTGCTCTAGTTTGGACCAACACTCGGAGGAGCACTAACCCGGGGGGGTAAATAAAGATGACCCTCGGGCTCCAGAAACCCAAGGGAAAAAGGGCTAGGTGAGGCAAATGGTAAAACCAAGTTTGGGCCTTGCTGGAGGAGTTTTATTCAAAGCAAACTGTCAAGCGGGTCCCATAAATCACCCAACCGCGTAAGGAACGCACAATCCGGGAACATAACACCGGTATGACGGAAACTAGGGCGGCAAGAGTGGAACAAAACACCAGGCATAAGGCCGAGTCTTCCACCCTTTACCAAATATATAGATGCATTAATAATATAAGAGATATTGTGATATCCCAACATAATCCTGTCCATCATGGAGAAAACTTCAACTTCACCTGCAACTAACAACGCTATAAGAGGGCTGAGCAAAGCGGTAACATAGCCAAACAATGGTTTGCTAGGAAGGGTGTCAAAGGTTAGAGGTTCATGGCAATTTGGGAGGCTTGATGAGCAAAAGATAGGTAGCGCAGCAAAGCGATAGAACGAAGTAACTAGCATAGCAATGATAGTAGTGAGATCCAGGTTAGCGGTCATCTTGCCTGAGATCCCGCTAGGAAGAAGAACGAGTCCATGAAGAAGACGAACGGGAGTAGTCGAACGAATCCTCACAATCGCAACTTTACCGGAACTAAGAAGCAACACCGGAAAGAAACAAGCAACATGGTAAATGCACAAGCATAAACATGGCATGATGCACAATTCAAGTATGATGAATGTCCGGTTTAAATAGCATGGCATGGCATGGCAAAATGCAACAAGCAATACTACAAGTTAGGTGGAGCTCCATATGCAATGAGTTGCATATTGGCGAAACTTCACAACATTTATTTAGTTCGATCTTGTTTAGGCTACCCAATAATATTAAATGTTGTTAAACATGGCAAGGGGTGAAGCATATGAAAATTACCTATCTAGACAAGTTTAAATGAGGCCAGAACAACAAACAACAATTCCGGAAAATCCCCATATGCAAATTATGAATTTGGTACTGTTCTGCCCTAAACACAATTTTAAATATTGTTAAACAGAAAAATAAAGTGCAGCAAGTTAGTCTATGCATTTTCCACCCCATTTACATATAAAGTTTATTTAAAATGGAGCTACGGTTATTTAGTTATGAAATAAATCATTTTAACATGGCATTTTTACAAATTTAAACAAACAACATTTTTTACATTTTTTACACATGGGGGAGAGTGGCAAAATATTAAACTAGATGAAATTCTAAGCATTTTACATATATAGTTTGTTTAATTTGGATGCATGCATGTTTAGCTATTAAATGTATGGTGTAAGAGGGGTTTTCTGCAAATCTGTAGAACCTGGAATAATTAGCAAAATTCGCGGATCTGGAAAAAAAACATGTCGGGCCGAATCTGGTGGGCGCAAGCTAACATGTGGTGCGCTGGGGCGAGGGATAGGCTGGAGGCTCACCATGGGCCGAGGCCCGGCTGGAAGCAGAAGAGGCTGGCTAGGCTTGGTGGAGAGGAAGGGCTGCAGGGGCGCTGGGCCTTGCACGGCTGCGCGAGATGTGGCCCAGCCGTGGTCAATGCGAGGCAAGCGAGCTCGTCAGGAAGCAGAATAGCGGTGGCGCTGGACGGGAAGGCAGCAGCAGGGTCCAGCGAGGAAGATGGCCGGCGCGGGCTCTCGGGCATGGGGAGGCGACGCGGAACCGGCCGGATCCAAGGCGGAGCGTCCGGACTTGAGGAGGCCATCGGCCATGGCGTCAGGCGGAGCTGATGCAGGAACGGTGGCGCGACACTGAAGATGGCGGGGCGGCCATGGTGCGGCGACCTAGAGGCGGGGACGAGGACGGAGACGCAGGGCCTCGCCGGATCGGGCAGAGACGACGATGAACAAAGCAGGGCAGCGGCGGGAGCTGGGGCTTCATCCGGTTCCTGCTATTTGAAATCAGAGGGAGAGATATGAGATCTCCGGGAGAGAGAGATTAGAGCAGAGGGATATGAAGGAGAGGGGCGCGAGGACTAGCCTGGTGGGTCTCCGGCAACGAGCTGTCGGAGGCGAACGGAGGCGGGTGCGGGCTCCTGCGCGGAAGGAGAGGGCACGACACTGGAGCTTGGGGACGAGGCAGGGTCTTAGACGCTCGTGGGCGAGGGGCTCGGGCTCCTGGATTGAGAGGGGAGGCACAGGAAGGATGGGCCCGAAGGGATACACTGGTTGGGTGGCGGCGGAAATAACGGAGATGGTCGGAGGCAGCAGGTTGGCTGGATTTTTGGATCAGGAACGATCCCAAGGAGGAAGGCAGGGAGTTGGTTGGCTGCTCGAGGAAAAAGAGGGAGGTTGTCGGGCGGCGACGGCTGAGGGATTCGGCGGAAGGATGGGACAGGGTTAGGGTTTAGACTGTTTATATAATAGGTAGGGGAATAGGGTAGGGGTTAACGCGGTCCGTCCGATCGTAACCGGGCGGTCGAGAATAAATAGGTAGGGAGTCCAAATAAGAAAATGGAGATACTTTAGGGATGTTTGGGGATGAACTGAATTCAACTGTAACGACAGACTGGTTCGGGTTCGGGGCAATTTCGGACGCGCGGGAGGGGTCTGTGTGCTGTGCAGAGGAACAAGGCGATCGCGTGCAAGTGGGTGGTTGGTCTCAGAATGATCAACGAAGACAAGCGGCAAATACGAGCGGGCCATGAGTTTTATGAAAACATATGGATGCAATGCACATGCTGCCATGAGACGAGATGCATAACAAGAACAAAATGTAAAACAACAGACAAAAACCCAACCACGGAGGAAATAATAAATCACATAGCCGGAAATGACAAGAGTCGGAGTTATGAATATGGAAAGTTGTATCTGGGGCGTTACAATTCATTTTGATGATCATGAGATGGATGAAACTAGAAGGCACAACCTTCTGTACTTTCTTTTTACTTTCTGTTATTTAGAATAAATAAAGCAAAAATAGTATTATCTGTCTGTTTTCTGAATTATCCGTGCAATAGAAAATATCCTGAAAATAAAAGTGCTCCAAATGCCCTACAAATTTAGTATGATTTTTTATAGAATATTTGAGGATTTTAGGCACTGAAAACACTGCAGTAGGGGCAAGCACCTGGCCATGAGGGTGGAGGACGCCCACACCCCCTAGGTGCGCCCCCTGTCTCGTGGGCCCATGGTGTCCCCCTTCCACTTATTCATGCACCCACACACTCCATCTTCTTCCCAAAAAAATCCCCATCCAGCTCAAGCACGAGTTCTAGCTCATTTTGCTGCGATTTTCGATCTCCTGGCTCAAAGCTCGATTTACAAAACTGCTTTGGGAGATTGTTGCTTGGTATGTGACTCCTCCATTGGTCCAATTAGTTTTTGTTTTAGTGCTCTATTCATTGCAAATTTTGGCTACATAGGTGACCATGTTCTTGAGCCTGCATGTTGAATTTATGAGGTCCCAAGCAATTCTAATGCATGATATAGGCTCTAGGCACTTGTAGGAGTAGTTGCTACCAATCTTGTTTAGTTTTATTCACTTTTATTTTGAAGTTACTAAAATTTCAGAAATTTTTCAGAAAAAGAATTATGTCTAGGAGATTGTACCAAGGTGGTTCCTCGGTAAACAAAGGACACAGGATTGTATACTTGAGCAAGATGTTGAATTACCAAGGGGCGCGGATGTACGAGCTTGTGAGTGGCCATCCGATGATTTTATGGTCGAAGCAGGCTTTAAGGAGGAATTTGACGCGTATGTGTGTAATGCTAAGCTGGAGGACTTCTTACAAGATAAGTGTCCTCGGTACTATCAATTAACTGATTCCTTTGTGCGGAGGTTTAAATATAACTGTACGCGTAATTCTCCTAGTGTCCTATTTGATATTTATGATACATCTTATACCATGAACTTAGAGGATTTTACAAGTGCTTGCAAACTTCCGCAGTGGGGTAATATTAATGATCCTCACAAATCTGAATTTAGAGATTTCCTTTCTAGTATTACTGTGGGAGAATCCAGGGATATTGCACAAGCTACCATAGGGAGCATTCATTTTCCTGCTATACATTATTTTGCTGTCTTCATTGGTAGATGCATTAACGGTAAGGATGAAGCATGTCACATGTGTGTCCCAGATCTTTGTGTCCTCAAGAGTGTTGTGTTTGGTTATAAAGGTTATAACTTGGGGGCAATAGTTGCACGTAGGTTACAGAATAATGGTAGAGCTGGAGATTTATTTGGAGGAATTTATGCAACCCGTGTGGCTAATTATCTTGGTATAGCCCCACGAGAGGGGGATGTGATGATACCTCCTGCTTATTTAGATTATGACGCTATGGTCAATCATCATTTTCTTAGGAGGAATGAACAATTCCTCCATTATCGACTAATCTATGACAGACGCAACGTCGTCCATGTTACTCTTCCTGCTCCTCTCCTTTTTGATTATCAGGCAAAAGGAAGATATGTTGTTACCAGGGAGGAAGCAGCTGAACACGAGGGGAGAGCGGAGGCAGCTCGCCAACATGCCGCAGCTCAGGAGGCGGTTGCTGCTGCATCTCAGTACGACCCCAGCTACAACTACGGAGATCAGCCAGGCGGTCCTTGGTATTAGACCAACTTAGGCCAAAAGCCTAAGCTTGGGGGAGTATGTATTTCTCACCGACTTTACATTCATGTTTACACACTAGTCATCGGTGCTCATACTCTTTCATTGTATTATCCATGTTAGTTTAATTTTCTTTTTCGCTTTCTTCTTGTGCGTTTGATAAACCTTAAGAAAAACCAAAAAAAATTAGTTAGTTTAATTTCCATGCTTGTAGTAGAAATTAAAATGAAAACCCAAAAAGATTTCTAGTTCTTCTTCCTACTTGTTGGGAGCTTTCCCGTGTAAATAGTTTTATTTTCTTTTCTTTCCTTTGGGGGTTGAGAAGAGCATATTGAAAATATTTAGTGGCTCTCATATGCATGATTGTTTATTTAATTCAGAGCCCATATTACTTTGTCTTCTCTCTTGAGTTGAATGCTTGCAGATTCCAGCTTAGTCCAATGCACGTGCACTATTATTATTATACACATCGTTCGGTCGTGCAAGTGAAAGGCAATAATGACGATATATGATGGACTTATTGAGATGAGAAATGCTGGTATGAACTCGACCTCTCTTGTTTTTATAAATATGATGAGTTCATCGTTTCTGATTCAGCTTATTATGAAGTAAACATATTTGCAATGACATTTAGAGATTATAGTTGCTTGTGCCATGCTTGATTAGCTATGAGTTATAATGATTTACCTTGCGTGCCAACATGCTATTAGAATGATTATGATGTGGTATGATGGGATGGTATCCTCCTTTGAATGAATTGAGTGACTCGACTTGGCACATGTTCACGCATGTAGTTGAAACAAATCAACATAGCCTTCATGATATTTATGTTCATGGTAGATTATATCCTACTCATGCTTGTACTCGGTGTAAATTAATTTTAATGCATGTTTATGACTTTTGTCGCTCTCTCAGTTGGTCGCTTCCTAGTCTTTTGCTAGCCTTCACATGTACTAAGCAGGAATACTGCTTGTGCATCCAAACTCCTTAAACCCCAAAGTTGTTCCATATGAGTCCACCATACCTACCTATATGTGGTATTTACCTGCCGTTCCAAGTAAATTTATATGTGCCAAACTCCAAACCTTCAAATGAAATTTTGTTTTGTATGCTCGAGCAGCTCATGTTTCAACTAGGGCTGCCTGTATCTTCCATGTTAGGTGGGTTATTCTCAAGAGAAGTGGACTCCGCTCCTTATTCACGAGAAAGGGCCGGTAACCCGGATGCCCAGTCCCATGATCCAAAAAGAACAAAGCAAATCAAAGTAATTAAACAAAACTCCCCCAGGGCTGTTGTAGTTGGAGGCACTCGTTGTTTTGAGCAAGCCATGGATTGATGCTTGTTGGTGGTTGGGGGAGTATAAACCTTTACCATTCTGTTTGGGAACTGCCTATATGCATGTAGTATGGAAGATACAGCCATCTCATAATTGTTGCGTTGACAGTGAAAGTATGCCGCTCAAAATGTTATTCCTCTCTATTTTAAATCGAGCTCTGGCGCCTCTACAAATTCGTGCTTCCCTCTGCGAAGGGCCTATCTATTTTACTTTTATGTTGAGTCATCACCCTTCTTATTAAAAAGCACCCGCTAGAGAGCACACTGTCATTTGCATTCATTATTGTTGGTTTATATTGGGTATGACTTGACTGGATCTCTTTTACCATGAATTACAATGTTTAGTCAGTCCTTGATCTTTAAAGGTGCTCTACATTTATGTTTTGCGGTGTCAGAAAGGGCTAGCGAGATACCATTTTGTTATATCATGTTATGATTATTTTGAGAAAGTGTTGTCATCCGAGTTTTATTATTATGGCTCGCTAGCTGATTATGCTATTGATATGAGTAATTGTGAGACCTAAGTGTTATTGTGAGTATGGTTAGTTCATAATATTTGCTGAAACCTGAAAGCTGGCTTTGCATGTTTACAACAACAAGAGCAAACAGAGTTTGTAAAAGTTTTTCTTTATCACTTTCAGTTTATCAACTGAATTGCTTGAGGACAAGCAAAGGTTTAAGCTTGGGGGAGTTGATACGTCTCCAACGTATCTACTTTTCCAAACAGTTTTGCCCTTGTTTTGGACTCTAACTTGCATGATTTGAATGAAACTAACCCGGACTGACATTGTTTTCAGCAGAACTGCCATGATGTTGTTTTATGTGTAGAAAACAAAAGTTCTCGGAATGTCCTGAAAATCCATGGAGACACTTTTTAGAAAATATAAAAAATATTGGCGAAAGAATCAAGACCAGGGGGCCCACACCCTGTCCACGAGGGTGGGAGCGCGCCCTCCCCCCTGGGCGCACCCCCTGTCTCCTGGGCCCCCTGAGGCTGCTCCGACCTTAACTCCAACTCCATATATTCCGTCTCACGGAGAAAAAAATCAGAGAGAAAGTTTCATCGCGTTTTACGACACAGAGCCGCTGCCAAGCCCTAATCTCTCTCGGGAGGGCTGATCTGGAGTCCGTTCGGGCCTCCAGAGAGGGGGATTCGTCGTCGTCGTCATCATCAACCATCCTCCATCACCAATTTCATGATGCTCACCACCGTGCGTGAGTAATTCCATCGTAGGCTTGTTGGACGGTGATGGGTTGGATGAGATTTACCATGTAATCAAGTTAGTTTTGTTAGGGTTTGATCCCTAGTATCCACTATGTTCTGAGATTGATGTTGCTATGACTTTGCTATGCTTAATGCTTGTCACTAGGGCTCGAGTGCCATGATTTCAGATCTGAACCTATTATGTTTTCATGAATATATGTGTGTTCTTGATCCTATCTTATGTGTTATGATCCGACAACCCCGAAGTGACAATAATCGGGATACTTCTCGGTGATGACCGTAGTTTGAGGAGTTCATGTATTCACTATGTGCTAATGCTTTGTTCCGGTTCTCTATTAAAAGGAGGCCTTAATATCCCTTAGTTTCCGCTAGGACCCCGCTGCCACGGGAGGGTAGGACAAAGGATGTCATGCAAGTTCTTTTCCATAAGCATGTACGACAATTTACGAAATACATGCCTACATTACATTGATGAACTGGAGCTAGTTCTGTGTCACCCTATGTTATAACTATTACATGAGGAATCGCATCCGACATAATTATCCATCACTGATCCATTGCCTACGAGCTTTTCACATATTGTGCTTCACTTTTTTACTTTTCCGTTGCTACTATTACAATCACTACAAAACCCAAAAACATTACTTTTGCTATCGTTACCTTTATTATCATACTACTTTGCTACTAAATACTTTGCTGCAGATACTAAGTTATCCAGGTGTGGTTGAATTGACAACTCAACTGCTAATACTCAAGAATATTCTTTGGCTCCCCTTGTGTCGAATCAATAAATTTGGGTTGAATACTTTACCCTCGGAAGTTGTTGCGATCCCCTACACTTGTGGGTTATCACGCACCTCCTCCACCGGCAACCTCTATCAATCCAGAGGCACCAGACACTCTGGTGGAAGAGCTTCCATTGTGGAGGAACACCGTACCCTTATGGGTAGTGAGAGAGGCAAAGGTGTCCCGTCTTTCGATGAGATGGTGATTATTGTTTCGGAGGAGTTGACTTTGACGTTCCAACTACATACCACTACTAGGGAAAACCCTAGCAGTAGCGCGCGTTTGAAGCCTATCAGTAGCGCGGGGTACAACGCTTCTAGTAAGGCGCTACAGCTAAAGGTTAGCAGTAGCGTGGGCCGAACCGCGCTACTGCTACATCGACTTAGTAGCAACGCTTTCTAAAATGAGCGCTACTGGTAATTAGTAGTAGCGCTTCTACTAGCACGCGCTACTACTATTATTCCGTATTTCTATTTTATTTCATGTTGTATTCATACACCTTTGTACAAGTTTTCATACTGCAGCAATTTAGAGAATGATTTTACATCATAATGAGTTATTACATCGGTGGGAGAAAGAACCGTGGACTAGTTTCAAGTGGATGGACATCCACTTGAAACTAATCCACGGTTCTTTCACCCCATGATCTAATAAATATCATCATCATATCATTAACAACTTATCATCACAATACATCATTGTCATATAGCACCTCCTCATGATAATCGTTTTCATCAATGAGACATCACATACAAGTTGGTCATTAGACATAATCACAACTACTGATCATCATCAACTCTCATAAACATATTGTACCTCATAACCTACTACATTCTCTTACGACCTACTATATTTTCTTGGGTAAAATAGCATAAAACAAGTTAGCCCCTGACTCTCCATTATGGAGAATGGAGATTATCCTATCTCCAATCCTTGCCTTTCGCGCAATGTTGCTTCCAAGAACCTCCTTACGAATGTCCATACATTTCTTCCATTCTTTGATTATCATGTGTTCACCGTTTTTAGAAACCCGGTATGCACAGGTGTGATTCATAGGACGACCTGGCTGTATGTTCAAAACATTCAGGCGACCATTCAGATACATCAAATGAGGCACACAATCCATCGGGATTTTCTGTTGAAAAACATAGTAATAACTTCATGGTTAGCAATGTAGTTCAGTTTTAGAAATATGCAAAAGATGCATGGATGTCGTAATAGTAAAAAATCTTACCAAGAAATCTCCATGGAAGTTATCGTTGTTCAACACGTGCACTAGTGGCATGTATTCACCATAATTTGGAGGAGTTCGATAAAAGGCATTGTAATTATCAATGTCAATACAATATGCGACCAGATGATTTTTCTCTTGATAAGTTAACTCAGAGCCATCGGTGTAGTTGGTTCTGTCTACCATCTTCCGCACACTCTTTGAAGCATGAAAATAAGCTATCAATGGAAATAATCTGTCAACTATTTTGAAATAAACAAAATAAATTACTTAATAACTATGTTTGAGGAACTCACATAGCGGAAGAATTGGAAGCGTATCAACAAGAACCCAAATGTCCAAATTATCTTGGTCGATTTTAGGATCTCCAAGATCCATGGTGACAAACATACCCTCTTGAAAATCATACATCTTGCCAAGTGCTTCCAACCCGGGCAACCAAAATGGTATACGCTCTCAGAATTGTACAGATTTACCTCAAAATCCATACCATGATGGGTCCTTAGGTTAATTTTCTTTGTTTCATTCCTCTCATGATCTTCAAAACCCATCCTCTCCAAGACATAGCGTCTTGCATGGCATGGGATAAGCTAGTCGAATTGTAAAAGATGAAAATTACACGTTGAAGTAGTAGAAGTCGAGCTTAATTGCAAAAAAACACTTAGCGTCATAGCATACCATTTTACAATCGAAGGCCTCCTCAAGCTTAATGTTGAAGCGCCGATCGTCGTCCAGGTGAGGCCTGTCACAGAAACCCCAGTTGTCGCCGCACCAGGAGCACTTCCCGGAACCCTCTTCATCCAACGACATTTCATATGTTCATAATTCAAAGATTAAACTTGTACAATTAAATATATGTACTACAAAAACTAAATTAGATCATTATTATTCATCACGGGTTGACTATGGGTCTGTCGAGTCTTTTCTTGAAAACTCTCAGCTCACGTGGTGTATATATTCGACCGTCGGTGATGGTAGCTCCTCCTTTCGTTCCCGAGTGCATTACACCAAATTGTCTAGCACATGGGAACGAAGGAGAAGCTACCCCCACCCCACGACAATAGTCGGGATTCTTCGTCCTCTCATATATGGTGGATACTCTCCCTCACTTATTCCTCTCTGACATTTGCGACTGTCGGTGATGGTCGTTACTCGTCCTTCCCCTAGTGCATAACAAAGGTCTGGCACCCGGAGAAGAAGGAGAAACGACCCCCACGACAACAGTCGGGATTCTTTGGCCTCGACAGTCTTAAAGTCAACTCGAAATATAGTTTAATTATCTTTCTAGAAAATCTAAGCCACTCAATATTTCTGCAAAAACAAAAACCATATAAGTTATCACTAATACATCCCGAATAGTATCATACATATAACATCAGTAATTGCTTAAACTAAAAAAATAACAACAAATGTGACATGTTCAACTAGTTCTATTAATTCAACTAGTTCTTACAAAAATAAATTACTATAAATAGAAATAAACTAGTTCTTTCTAAAAATAAACTAGTTCAACTAGTTATATTAATTTTCTTACTAAAAATACATTAGTTCTATTAATTCAACTAGTTCTTACTAAAACCAAACTAGTTCAACTAGTTTATTAATTTACTTACTAACTATTTTAAACACTTACTAAAAACAGTAAAAAAAAACTACATTATACAATAGTAAAAAATAGAAAAAAAGATGGAGGGAGGAGGAAGAAGGAGAGAGGAGGAGGGGAGGAGGCCGGTGGGATC
>NC_041387.1:380877966-380978111 GCF_002162155.2 Triticum dicoccoides
GAAGGAGGGGCGGTGGGAGGAGGGCGGCCGGAGGAGGAGGGGGAAGGAGGGAGTACCTCGGCGAGGAGCAGCGCGGCGGCGGCGTACGACGGGTTCGGCGCGGCGGCGGCGTACGACGGGTTCGGCGCGGTCGGGCGAGAGAGAGTGAGAGGGAGAGAGTGAGTGAGAGGAACTGCACCGCGCGCTCTAGGATAAGGTAAGTAAGTAGTAGCGCATTTCAGAGAAAAGTGCTACTGCTAAGAGACGTAGCAGTAGCGCTGGCGGGGCTTACGCGCTACTCCTAAGTGTGTCTAGCCAACTACGCTAGTCCAAGTATAGCAGCAGCGTTCTTTGGCAGAACGCGCTACTGCTAAAGTAGTAGCAGTAGCGCGGTTTATTTAAAATCTCTACTACTAAGTAGCAGTAGCGCCCTGTTTTGTCCAGCGCTACTACTAAGATGCTCTGTATAAGGTTTTCCCTAGTAGTGTACGTGTGAGGACGTCGCGCCTTAGCAATCGCTAAACCAACTCCGAGAGGTTATTGACCACGCCGGAGCACGATCAACCTGACAACGAGGGTCTATTTCCTGCGAGCAAACGAAAAACAAGTAAGAAACTGAGATTGCAATCTGGATATTGCGAATATAAGATGAAAGCTTTATTGATCAAGATGGGGTTCTGTGACGTCTTCGTCTGGTCGTTTAACACAAACGAAGTACGCGAAGTTGCAGCTATGGCGAACTTTTAATCTAAACAAAACCCAAAGTCTAAACGGTTCCCTAAGGGCTGTATATATGGAGGAAGAGGGCGGAAATTTCGTGGCCATTGGTGGAGGGGTCCGGAACCAACCCTATCTCTTGTTTCCCCACACATACGGACTCTAAAAATAGCCTATACTTATGTATTTCAAAATTACATGGGCCTAGCCCAATAAAAAGGTGATGCGACACCTAGAATAGCCTCTGGACAAAATTTATGAAGTGGCATCTTGTATATTTCGTCCAAGGCTTCATGCACTCATTATGGTGGCTTCAAAATCCTGAAATCATCACTTGTAACTCCTTTCTTGTCCCCCTTGCGCATGCCATCATCTCCATGCTTGGTCTTGCTCCAGTTTTCATCCCTCTTATCCATGTCAGGCCCTTCATTTGTAAGCAAAACAAATGTATCCAATTTAGGCAACATCATATTCTCATGAACATTAGAATCATTACCAATAAATGGAAGTACCTGATAATTTAATTGGCGTGCGCAAGCTCTAGTAATTGGTCCAGTATATGTAGGAGTAGGGGTTGTGGGTGTAAAAATGGTATTGATGTCCTCATCATCCTCCCCTTCTTGAAATGAAGTCGTCCTCGACGGAAGCTCATCTTCCTCACCCAAATAAGGCTTCAAATTTCCAATGGTAAAAGTGGGACTAACCCCAAAATCTGCAGGCAGCTCAAGTTTATATGCATTATCATTTATTTTCTCTAACACCTTAAAAGGACCGTCAGCATGTGGCATTAGCTTTGATTTTCGCAAATTAGGAAACCTATCCTTATGCAAATGTAACCAAACAAGATCTCCAAGTGCAAAGACAACATGTTTTCTACCCTTATCTCCAACAAGTTTATATTTAGCATTCATATGCTCTATGTTTTCCTTAGTTAACTCATGCATTTTTAAGATCAATTCAGCATGTTGTTTAGCATCAAAATTAACCTTCTCCGAAGATGGAAGAGGCAACAAATCAATAGGTGCATGCGGTAGAAAACCATACACAATTTCAAAAGGCCACATTATCGGTGTCAAAACCGGCGGATCTCAGGTAGGGGGTCCCGAACTGTGCGTCTAGGCAGATGGTAACAGGAGAAAGGGGACACGATGTTTTACCCAGGTTCGGGCCCTTTTGATGGAGGTAAAACCCTACGTCCTGCTTGATTAATATTGATGATGTGTGTTACAAGAGTGGATCTACCACGAGATCAAGGAGGCTAAACCCTAGAAGCTAGCCTATGGTATGATTGTTGTTCGTCCTACGGACTAAAGCCGTCCGGTTTATATAGACATCGGAGAGGGCTAGGGTTACACAGAGTCGGTTACAATGGTAGGATATCTACATATCTGTATCGCCAAGCTTGCCTTCCACGCCAAGGAAAGTCCCATCCGGACACAGGACGAAGTCTTCAATCTTGTATGTTCATAGTCTTGGAGTCCGGTCGATGATGATAGTTCGGCTATCCGGACACCCCCTAGTCCGGGACTCCCTCAGTAGCCCCTGAACCAGGCTTCAATGACGATGAGTCCGGCGCGCATATTGTCTTCGGCATTGCAAGGTGGGTTCCTCCTCCGAATAATTTATAGAAGTTTGTGAACACCAGGATAGTGTCCGGCTCTACAAAATAAATTCCACATGCCACCGTAGAGAGAATAACATTTACACAAGTTCAATCTGCTGACGTATTTCGTGGCGTGACGTCACTCCACTACCAAGCCTTTACTCGAATTGTTTTTATTGTACCACCTCAGCGCGTTTAGCGAAGCAGTTTCCTTGGCACGTCTTGTCGAAGTAGAGATCGTGTTCCCCTTGTTCTGGGATTCCCATCAATACGAACGTGGGTAACCCAACCATGCCATTGATTGCGGCGCTTGGGGGATAAGCGAGTTTTAGCAGGCCGGTGGGGACGCATGTTTCCGTCCACCCATATAAGGGGATAAAGATCCAACCCTTTTACCTGCGCCTTCTTCCTCCTTGGCTTATCCATCTCCGCGAACTCGAGCTCCAGTGCCCAAGTCTGCACATCTCACCTCAACCTTCTCCAACTATGTCCGGAGCGGGAGGCAAGTGGATGGCCTCCTCCGTCACGGAGGGGCACATCCAGAATCTGCGCAGCGCCGGATATTTATCCAGCAACATCGTGCATAGGCTCCCCGACGAGGGAGAGCTCATCCCCACCCGCAGGCCCCATGAGAGGGTAGTATTTCTTACCCATTTCCTCCACGGATTGGGCTTCCCACTCCATCCCTTTGTCCGGGGGCTCATGTTCTACTACGGCCTGGATTTCCATGATCTGGCCCCGAATTTCATCCTCAACATCTCGGCGTTTATCGTCGTGTGTGAGGCCTTCCTCTGCATCCAGCCCCACTTCGGCTTGTGGCTCAAGACCTTCAGTGTCAAGCCGAAGGTTGTGAAGGGCAGCCAAGCGGAGTGCGGAGGCGCCATGGTGGGCAGGATGTCCAATGTCACTTGGCTTGAGGGCACTTTCATGGAAACCATTAAGGGGTGGCAATCGGGGTGGTTCTACATCACCGAGCCGCGTGACCCCGAATGGGCAGCGGCCCCCGAATTCAGATCTAGCATCCCCACACGGCTCACCTCCTGGAATGAGAGCGGCCAGACTTGGGGTGATTCGGAGGAGCTGACCGGACTCCAAGCCTGCGTCCAAAAGCTAGTGGACAAGAAGCTCAAGCTTGTCAACGTAATCCAGGTCATGCTCATCCGCCGGATCCTCCCGTGCCAACGACGGGGCTTCAACATGTGGGAGTTCAATCCGGCGCAGCACCAGACTTTGAGCGGGCTCTTCGACACTACGTACGAAGATGTCTGGAAGGTGCTGTTCAAGGGCGCCGAGGCTCCCGCATCCGCTACCGAAGATCGCGGATTCAGCTCGCAGCGCCCGGCTGACGAGGTAAGTGATTTTGTCCTTTACAGGACGCTTGTTTTCCATAGTTTGACTCTATGCGGGATCTAAACTCCCTTTCCTTTGACAGGGCTGGCTAGCGAAGGCCGAGCAGACTATCTGTCCGGGCCCATTGCCAGAGGACCCAGCGGACGCCCGCCTAACGGGGATGCTGGCTCCGGCACCCCACGTGGTGCCGGAGAAGAAGGCCAAGAAGAAGGCCACGGGGACTCGGAAGAGTTCCCGTTTTCAGGTGTTATCGGATAACGACTCCGAGGCCGACTCCTCTCACAAAGGTGAGGAGGAGAAGAAGAAAGCCTCTCCCCCCGCGGGGGGAGGGAGGAAAAGGAAGGCCTCCCCGACGAGGGAGGCCGAAGGGTCCAAGAAGGGAAAAACTCTTTCCCCGGACTGCTCTGCCAACGCCAGTGACGACGACGAGGACTGGCCTCCAAGGGCCAAGCCCCTGGTGAGATCGTAAGTATCCGGACTCCCGAATAACTTCATGGTTTTTCTTTTTGCCACGTAATGTCTTTCTAATGCCGCATACAACCCTGCAGTCCGCCCAAGGATGATCTTCCCGCTTCGTTGAGCGGGTCCTTAGGTGCGTCGGATATGGATTCTCTTCCGACCGCCTCCACCCCCCGTGATGCGGACGAAGACGAGGTGGGATCCCGGGAAGGGACCCACCAGGAGGAGGAGGCCCTGGAGGTGTCGCAGGACAACCTCCCGGACTTTGCACCGGACTCGGCCCCGGAACCCATAGTGGCTCTGGAGTCCGGCGGGCGGCCCCTTCGTAAGAAGGGCAAGACCATGACGCCGGCAGCCTCCGTCCAACCGGAGGCGCCGGATAGCTTGCTGGAGGCGCTCAATGGCGCCTCCATCGAAGAGGAACACCACACTGTTATGAGTGCGGTGATTCAGAAGGTTCAGCTTGCCAAGAGTGGGCTGACCGAAGCCTGCAGCAGCCTTCTAACAGGCTTTGAGGTGAGAATTTTGATATATGTAAAATAGTACCGCATAGACAGTAGCCCCTGATGCTCGGTTCGGTGTTCGTAAAGAAAAGCCGGACTGAGGATCTAAAAAGATATACGCAGGAGTCATAAAAAATATGTCAATATGGGATTGCAGGCTGCGCTGCTGACCTCTGCCGCACTGACTGTGGAGGTCAATACTTTTAAGCAAAGCCTCGAGCGGTCCGAGAACGAGCTCAGCCGTGCCAAGAAGCAGCTCGAGGACAAGGAAGGTGAGTAACACCTTAGTAAAATTGTACCTTATAGAAAAGGATTTTGGTTGCAAGAAGAATGACAAGGATAACGTGGGTATTGCAGGGGACACTAACGAGGCGGCTACCCTGAGGGAGGCGGTGGCCGCGGCCGAACGTAATGCGGCCGCGGAGTGCACCGAGCGAGAGAAGCAGGAGGCGCAGGTGGCGGAGGTACAGCAAGAGCTCTAGGATCTCGTGAAAAAACATGAGAGCCTGGAGCGTGACTCGAAGACTCGAGAGTCTGAGCTTGCAACGGCTCTTGAGAGTGCCAAAGCCGCTAAGGCCGTAGCCTACAAGGCCCTCCAAGAAATCGAGGCGTTGAAGAAAATAGCAGCGGGTAAGGCATTTTTCATGCAAAGTAAGCATGTGAGTGTTAATTACCTGTTGCTTACCCGAATTCGGAGCTCTCCAGGAGCGTTCGCAGATCTTCCTCGCAGCGTGTCCGATGTTGCAGTGTTCTACCGGGCCGAGGAGGGGAGCTCGACGGAGAAGGTCTTCTGGTCTCACTATGCTGAGGCCGGACATCCGGTGCCCCTTAGCGACCAACTGAAGCAGTTGGTCGAGCTCCACAAGGCGGCCGAACAGGCCATGAAGGGCCTCATAGTTTGGCTGTGACCGAAGGAGCCCATGCCTGGGAGCTACTTCGGCCTGGTGCGGCGGCTGGTGGATGCGTGTCCTTGGGTTGAAGTCATCAAGCACTCCGCCTGTATTGAAGGTGCCCGTCGGGCCCTTGCCCGCACAAAGGTGCATTGGGGCAAGATGGATGCCCAGAAGCTTGTGACGGACGCGCCACCGCAGGGCAAGGAGAATCGCACGCCCGAGATGTATTATAAGAGTGTGCTGAAGGGTGCCCGCACTATTGCGGGCGAGTGCTCCAAAGATGTAATATTTGAGTAGACTCGCATTTTGTTATCCTGTGCGCTTGAAAACTTAGTTCATATGCGCTGAGCAACGCTTTTTAATTTAAAATATTACCTTCTGTGCGGCTGTTTATCAAATCTGAGAGATGGCAAGTCGTTGGCTTCAGCCCCCATGCCATGAGTGCTGGGATGTTCGGGATAAATTTGAGCACTCTTGTTCCCATATTTGGGTCCATCTAGGGAGGCGCTCAACACAATGAACAAGGCAACCGGACTTATAATGCTTGAACACTCTCACTTAGCCATAGAATTCTATAATTTTAAATTTCGGCAAAGCCCCTAGTATTCAGAAGGCCGAATTTGGGGCACTATCCATGCCTGGGCCGGACAAAGTCGGCTCCTCGCTCTAAGCGGCATAAGTCTTTAAGGACTCGCAAAAAACCTCTCGAACAGCGACCAGCTCTCGCCTCATCATGACGGTCAGTTTTAGCATTCTCCACTGAGGCGCTCGACTAGCTCAACTGGGGCGCAATCGCAGTGGTTCTCCCAGTGCTACCTTAGCCGATACAACGGAACGTAAGGTACCAAAACATGGGAGTCGGGCAAACCCAACTATTGACCCAAGACATGATTCGGAGCCGATGCATATAATGCTATAAGTTCGGGGTGCCGCACTTGTGAAAGTGTTCGGACTTATCACACCATGATGCGGGAAACATAAGCCCCTGGTGTATTTAGCCGTACCAAAATGTATGGATGCAACATGTTATAAATGAACATACCTATAAGAAAGAAATGCAATTGGAAGCAAAAAGGTGCTGCATTACTTATTCAAGAAAAACTGATGTAAGTGCAGAACGATACAAATGGTGCGATAAGCAAGGGATGGGACTGTTAAACATGTCCCCCTCCAGGTGTAGGCTGCGGAATGGTGCATAAAACATATTTAATGCTCGTAATGGAGACCACCTGGATATTCGTTTTAGCCTTTCTCCTTCCCTGGCTGTTGCATCGTGAGTTCGGCAGGTCTGCTGCCGGACAGGGCCTCTCACGAACGGAGTCCTGTGGGTAAAAATAAAAAGGAAAAAGAAAAAAACGACACACTTGAGAGCCCCTGGTGTGGTTGAGCCACAGTCTGGGCCTATCGTGGTCGTGCCCCTCTCCCCATGCCCATGGTATCTTCAGAGCGTAATGGTGTACGCGAAGGACCTGTCTTGATGTTTTGCAGGGGTTGGGGTTGGGGCCGCACTGCTACGTGTGCGCGGAACGTGCCAGGTGGTCTTGTTGTAGGTTACTCCGGGTGCGTTTGGCCGTGTCCGGTCGCTTAACGGCCGGACTCGAGAATTGCCTTAAGAGGCTGCACTGTACTTCTGTCGCGAGAGCCGCTATATGTTCCTCCGTTCGGACAGAGCGTTCAGTGTTTCCGTTGACCGTGATGACTCCTCGAGGGCCTGGCATCTTGAGCTTGAGGTATGCGTAGTGCGGCACCGCGTTGAATTTTGCGAACGCGGTACGTCCGAGCAGAGCATGATAGCCGCTGCGGAACGGAACTATGTCGAAGATTAACTCCTCGCTTCGGAAGTTATCCGGGGATCCGAAGACCACTTCCAGTGTAACTGAGCCTGTACAATTGGCTTCTACACCTGGTATGACGCCTTTAAAGGTCGTCTTGGTAGGTTTAATCCTTGAGGGGTCTATGCCCATTTTGCGCACTGTATCCTGATAAAGCAGATTTAGGCTGCTGCCACCGTCCATCAGGACTCTGGTGAGGTGAAATCCATCGACGATTGGGTCTAAAACCAATGCGGCGAATCCGCCGTGGCGGATGCTGGTGGGGTGGTCCCTTCGATCAAAGGTGATCGGGCAGGAGGACCATGGATTGAACTTCGGGGCAACTGGCTCCATCGCGTATACATCCCTGAGTGCATGCTTCCGCTCCCTTCTGGGTATGTGCGTTGCATATATCATGTTCACCGTCCGCACCTGTGGGGGAAACCCTTCTGTCCTCTATTGTTCGGCGGTCGGGTCTCTTCCTCGTCATCGCTATGCAGCCCCTTGTCATTATTTTCGGCAATTAACTTGCCTGCCTGCTTGAATACCCAACAGTCCCTGTTGGTGTGGTTGGCTGGCTTTTCGGGGGTGCCGTGTATCTGGCACAAGCGGTCGAGTATTCGGTCCAAATTGGATGGACCCGGAGTAGTTCTTTTGAATGGCTTTTTCCGCTGACCGGGTTTGGAGCCTCTGAATCCGGCATTGACTGTCGTATCTTCACTATTATCGCCGTTAATGCGGCGTTTGTTTTTGTTGCGACGCGATCTTCCATTACGGTCCTTGATATCCGGACTACCAGAATTTTTGCTGAGGCTGTTGCTGCATGCTAGCCAGCTGTCCTCACCCGCGCAGAAGCGGGTCATGAGTGATGTGAGGGCTGCCATGGATTTCGGCTTTTCCTGTCCCAGGTGTCGGGCAAGCTACTCGTCGCGGATGTTATGCTTGAAGGCCGCGAGGGCTTCCGCTTCCGGATAGTCGACGATTTGGTTTTTCTTGGTTAAGAACCGTGTCCAGAATTGTCTGGCCGATTCGTCTGGCTACTGAATTATGTGGCTTAGGTCATCAGCGTCTGGTGGTCGCACATACGTGCCTTGGAAGTTATCGAGGAATGCGGCTTCCAGGTCTTCCCAACTCCCAATTGACTCTGCTCAAGAGGAACACGCTGTGCTCGCCCTACTGTATCACGGCGTAGAGCTGGTTGTGGGAGACGTTTGAGTAATTCATCGAACTTGACGTCCAACTTGGTGTCAATTGTCTTCTCAATGTCATCCATCTTCTCCATTTCCTCTCCAGAGCTGGCCATCACGTCTTCCACCTGTTGACCCAACATTTGATGAAAATTATCATGAAGCTCCTTGTTCGTCGTGTTCTCCCAGTCGATCTCGTTGGCTTGTGGTCCTGCCGTAGTTAGCTGCAATAGAAACAGACAAGAATATGACCCTACATACTACTGGAAAATGGTGGTGGTGGGTGTCACAAATCCGTCAAGCGAATCTCAAATTCTTACCAGTTCTTGCCCAGCAGCAAGTGGTGATCGGCAACCGTTGTTGTCAAAACTCTCAAAGCTTGGATAGAGCGATTACCAGGGAGAGTCAAACGCACGACGTAGATGTATGTGGAGCTGGGAAGGCTTATAATATGGTAGCAAAAAGGGTCAACAATAATCAATTCAGAGATGCAAAGTTGAATAAACGCTCAACGACGGTACTGTGCTGGTCCTAGGATAGAACGTGCTAGAGACGCGAGCCTAGAACACTAACAAAATCACGGCGCGACACGTAAACAAGGGAAAAGCACACGCTGAAAGAAAAATCGCTCTCTTTTTTTGCGCTCCTCTTTTTTTTACTTTTTTTTGCGAAAAATCACTATAATGGCGAGTGTCTCAAAACTCTCCCCAAGTCAAGGTAACAGGATAGGCACGAAATTTTTTGACTTTTTTTCAGAAATCAGGGCATCCACGATGAAAAAATGCGACAAAAAATCACTATGAAGGCGAGTGTCTCAAAACGCTCCTTGGAACCTAAAAATAGGATAGGGAAAAAATATTTTCGGTCGCCGAAATTTTGGCCTAAAAACTGCCCGGCTGTCTCCAGACTCTTTTTTTCGAAACCTACTCAGGCAAGGAAACATGAATCGGAAAATAGATGGATCTCGAAAACAAACATAATATGAAAAGAACTCAGATTGGTGGTGGATATATGGTGGTATATGGCAGCGGTGGTGGGATATGGCAGCGGTGGTAGGATATGGCAGCGGTGGTGGTATATGGCAGCGGTGGTAGGATATAGCAACGGTGGTGGTATATGGCGGCAGCGATGAAGATGGTGCGGCGGCGGCATGACAAACTGTGACAGAACTCGAAACTCTAAAGGACTAGATGCTAAGACCAGCAACTAGACACGACGATGCAACCGCAAATTCAATAATGCAAATACCCTAAAAAGATTATGCAAAGGCTCAGATTGGTTCGAACATGATGAACTAACACTAATTTTTTTTGTGGCTTTTTCGTGGACTATAGGTATGATAACAGACTCGATCTAAACTAGAAAAAACTATAAAATCTCACTGAGCAACCTAGAAATCTAATACCTCTTGATAGAGGCAAAGGTGTCCCGTCTTTCGATGAGATGGTGATTATCGTTTCGGAGGAGTAGACTTTGATGATCCGACTACGTACGTGTGAGGACGTCGCGCCTTAGCAATCGCTAAACCAACTCCGAGGTGACTACGTACGTGTGATGATCCGGCTGCAGGTTGGGGGCGCAGAAAACGAGGAGGAGGGAGGAGAAGGCCAAAGATGGCATGGGGAGGTGTTTAAATAGGCTAGGGGATAGGGTTAGGGGGTTTCTGCTCCGTTTTCGGACATCGGATCTCGATCCAACGGTCCGGAGCGGAGGGGGTTAGATAGGTGGGCTAGTGGGCTGTGTGAGAGAGAGGCTTGGGCTGATAGGAGAGAGAGGAGAAATGCAGCCCGGCACGATTTCGGAGACCGAAACGTCCGACGATTATACCGACTATATCGCGGTTATATATTTAACGGTTGGGCAGTCAAACGAACTCCGAATGCGATGAAACTTGGCAGGTGCTCTGTCTACACTATAATAAGACCGCACGACAAGTTGCAACCCATTCCGAGAACATTTTTATGCCACTTATAAAATAATATTTCGGAGGTGCCGCGGGCGCGTGCAAGTGTGGTCGGGCTCAGAACGGACAACGGAGAGAAGAGGAGAAACCCAGACGGATGCAAGTTTTATGAAAACGATGCCGATGCAATGCGCATGATGCTATTAGACGCGATGCATAACAAGAACAAAATGCAAAACAACAGACAAAAACCCAACCACGGAGGAAATAATAAATCGCATAGCCGGAAATGGCAAGAGTCGGAGTTACGAATATGGAAAGTTGCATCCGGGGCGTTACAAGATCGGTGTTGGCGACGGGGAAGGGAGCCACAGCGATAGGATTCTCGCGAGGACCCACAAGTCCAGCCGGGCGCAACCCCCATTCGTCGAAGTGAGGCATCTGCCTCACGAACTCAGCCCCGCCCGAGCAGAAATACAGGAGGCTGCCCCCGTGCCGGATATCGCCCAGCGAGGGGTCGCCTATCAAGAGCTCCAGCACCTTCTTCAGCGTTTTGGGCGCGAGCTCCATCTCCTGGAGCCTCATGCGGTCCTGGTATCCGGTCAGGGCCCACATCGGTCGGGAGTCGCGCTGGAGAGGAGCAATGCGACACTGGAGGAACTCCTTCACCACCCGGGGCGCAGTCTCGCCGAGCTCTCTCAACCTCTCCAGTCGGTGTCAAACGAAGGAGAGCCGGGGGCTGACGAGCTTCTCGTGGCCCCATCCCGGATTGGGGATAGCAGGCAATGTCGGATGCGAGAGTAGGGGGCTAGGCACTCCGACATCCACATACAGCCACCGCGTCCGGAACTGATACGTCCATTTTGCATCATGCTTTTATGTCAATATTTATTGCATTATGGGCTGTTATTACACATTATATATCAATACTTATGGCTATTCTCTCTTATTTTACAAGGTTTACCATGAAGAGGGGGAATGCCGGTAGTTGGAATTCTGGCTGGAAAAGGAGCAAACGTTGGAAACCTATTCTGCACAACTCCAAAAGACCTGAGACTCCACGAAACAACTTTTCAGATTTAATAAGAATTTTTGGGCAAAATAAATAGGCCAGGGGGGGCACACCCTGTCCAAGAGACAGGGGGGCGCCCCCCTATAGGGCGCGCCCCCCTATCTCCTGGGCTCCCTGGTGGGCCTCCGACGTCCATCTTCTGCTATATGAAGGGTTATCACCTGGAAAAAATCGTGGGCAAGTTTACGGGACGAACCTCCGCCGCCACGAGGCGAAACCTTGGCGGAATCAATCTAGGGCTCTGGCGGAGCTGCTCTACCGGGGACACTTCCCTCCGGGAGGGGGAAATCATCACCAACGTCATCACCCACGATCCTCTCATCGGGAGGGGGTCAATCTCCATCAACATCTTCACCAGCACCATCTCATCTCAAAACCCTAGTTCATCTCTTGTACCCAATCTTGTATCAAAACCACAAATTGGTACCTGTGGGTTGCTAGTAGTGTTGATTACTCCTTGTAGTTGATGCTATTTGGTTTACTTGGTGGAAGATCATATGTTCAGATCCTTTATGCATATTATTACCCCTCTGATTATGAACATGAATATGCTTTGTGAGTAGTTACGTTTGTTCCTGAGGACATGGGTGAAGTCTTGCTATTAGTAGTCATGTGAATTTGGTATTCGTTCGATGTTTTGATGAGATGTATGTTGTCTCTCTGCTAGTGGTGTTATGTGAACATCGACTACATGACACTTCACCATTATTTGGGCCTAGAGGAAGGCATAGGGAAGTAATAAGTAGACGATGGGTTGCTAGAGTGACAGAAGCTTAAACCCTAGTTTATGCGTTGCTTCGTTAGGGGTTGATATGGACCCATATGTTTAATGTTGTGGTTAGGTTTACCTTAATACTCCTTTTTGTAGTTGCGGATGCTTGCAATAGGGGTTAATCATAAGTGGGATGCTTGTCCATGTTAGGGCAGTACCCAAGTGTCGGTCCACCCACATATCAAATTATCAAAGTACCGAACGCGAATCTTATGAACGTGATGAAAACTAGCTTGACGATAATTCCCAATGTGTCCTCGGGAGCTCCTTCTTCATTATTAGAATTTGTCCAGGCTTATCCTTTGCTACATAAAGGATTGGGCCACCTTGCTGCACTTTATTTACTTTATTTACTTTTGCTCGTTACTATTTATCTTATCACAAAACTACCTATCACCTACTATTTCAGTGCTTGCAGAGAAAACCTTACTGAAAACCGCTTATCATTTCCTTCTGCTCTTTGTTGGGTTCGACACTCTTACTTATCGAGAGGACTACGATAGTTCCCCTATACTTGTGGGTCATCAAGACTCTTTTCTGGCGCTGTTGCCGGGGAGCGTAGCGCTCTTGGTGAGTGGAACTTGGTAAGGAAACATTTATATAGTGTGCTGAATTTTTTTGTTACTTGTTACTATGGAAACTAATCCTTTGAGGGGCTTGTTTGGGGTATCTTCACCCCAACCAGAAGAGCAAAGATATGCTCCTCAACCTACTAAACCTTATAAAAATATTCACTTTGAGATTCCTTCGGGTATGATAGAGAAACTGCTAGCTAATCCTTTCGCAGGAGATGGAACATTGCATCCCGACTTACACCTCGTCTTTGTGGATGAAGTTTGTGGATTATTTAAGCTTGCAGGTATTCCCGGTGATGTTGTCAAAAGGAAGGTCTTCCCTTTATCTTTGAAGGGATATGCAATAACATGGTATAGGCTATGTGATGATACGAGATATTGGAATTATAAGCGATTGAAGTTGGAATATCACCAGAAGTTCTATCCTATGCATCTTGTTCATCGTGATCGTAATTACATATATAATTTCTGGCCTCGCGAAGGAGAAAGCATCGCTCCAGCTTGGGGGAGGCTTAAGTCAATGTTGTATTCATGCCCAGTCATGAGCTCTCTCGGGAAATGATTATTCAGAATTTTTATGCTCGGCTTTCTCATGATAATCGCAACCTGCTTGATACTTCCTGTGTTGGTTCTTATATGCTAAAGACTATTGATTTCAAATGGGACTTATTGGAAAGAATTAAGCGCAACTCTGAATATTGGGGTTCCGACGATGGTAAGGAGTCAGGTATGACACCTAAGTTTGATTGTGTTAAATATTTTATGGATACCGATGCTTTCCGTGGATTTAGCTCTAAGTATGGACTTGACTCTCAGATAGTAGCTACTTTTTGTGAAACTTTTGCTACTCACGTTGATCTCCCTAAAGAGAAGTGGTTTAAATATAATCCTCCCGTTGAAGTGAAAGTAGTTGCACCTATTACAGTCGAAGAGAAGACTATTACATATAGTGATCCTATTATTCCTACTGCTTATGTCGAGAAACTTCCTTTTCCTGTTAGGGTAAAAGATCATGCTAAAGCTTCAACTGTTATTCGTAAGAGCAATGTTAGAACTTATACACCTCCTGAGAAAATCAAAGTTGAACCTAATGTTGCTATTGTTAAAGATCTCTTGTCTGATAATATTGATGGGCATGTTATTTATTTCTGTGATGAAACTGCTAGAATTGCCAAACCTTGTGCTAAAGATAAACATAGACCTGTGGTAGGCATGCCTGTTATTTCTGTTAAAATAGGAGATCATTGTTATCATGGCTTATGTGATATGGGTGCTAGTGCTAGTGCAATACCTATTGACTTATACTACGAAATTAAGCATGATATTGCACCTGCTGAGTTAGAGGATATTGATGTCACAATTAAGCTTGCCAATAGAGATACTATTTCACGAATGGGAATTGTTAGAGATGTTGAAGTCTTGTGTGGGAAAACTATATATCCTGCTGATTTTCTTGTTCTTGGCTCCCCACAAGATAGCTTTTGTCCCATTATATTTGGTAGACCCTTCTTGAACACCGTTAATGCTAGGATAGACTGCGAAAAGGATGTAGTTACTATTGGTCTAGGTGATATGTCTCATGAATTCAACTTTTCTAAATTGCGTAGACAACACCGTGAAGAGGAACCATCTAGTAAGGATGAAATTATTGGTCTTGCTTCCATTGTTGTTCCACCAACTGATCCGTTAGAACAATATTTGCTAGATCATGAAAACGATATGTTTATGAAGGAAAGGGAAGAAATAGATGAAGTGTTCCTTAAACCAGAACCTATGCTGAAACATAATCTTCCCGTTGAAATTCTTGGGGATCCCCCTCCACCCAAGGGTGATCCTGTGTTTGAACTCAAACCATTACCTGATAATCTTAAGTATGCTTATCTTGATGAAAAAGAAATATATCTTGTTATTATTAGTGCTAACCTTTCAGAGAAAGAAGAAGAAGGATTATTGAAAACTCTGAAGAAGCACAGAGCTGCTATTTGATATACTCTGGATGATCTTAAGGGCATTAGTCCCACATTATGCAACACAAAATTTCAGTGGAGAAAGATGCTAAACCAGTTAGAGATCCTCAAAGATGATTAAATCCCAAAATGAAGGAAGTGGTAAGAAAGGAGATACTAAAACTCCTTGAGGCAGGTATTATTTATCCCGTTGCTGATAGTGAATGGGTAAGCCCTGTCCACTGTGTCCCCAAAAAGGGAGGTATTACCGTTGTTCCTAATGATAAAGATGAATTGATCCCGCGAAGAATTATTACAGGTTATAGGATGGTAATTGATTTCCGTAAGTTAAATAAAGCCACTAAGAAAGATCATTACCCTTTACCTTTTATTGATCAAATGCTAGAAAGGCTATCCAAACACACACATTTTTGCTTTCTAGATGGTTATTCTGGTTTCTCTCAGATACCTGTTTTAGCGGGGGATCAATCTAAACTACTTTTACTTGCCCTTTTGGTACTTTTGCTTATAGACGTATGCCTTTTGGTTTATGTAATGCACCTGCTACCTTTCAAAGATGCATGATGGCTATATTTTCTGATTTTTGTGAAAAGATTTGTGAGGTATTCATGGATGACTTCTCCGTCTATGGATCCTCTTTTGATGATTGTTTGAGAAACCTTGATCGAGTTTTGCAGAGATGCGAAGACACTAGTCTCGTCCTGAATTGGGAAAAGTGTCACTTTATGGTTAATGAAGGCATTGTCTTGGGGCACAAGATCTCCGAGAGAGGTATTGGAGTTGATAAAACCAAAGTTGATGCTATTGAAAAGATGCCATGTCCCAAGGACATAAAAGGTATAAGAAGTTTCCTAGGTCATGCCGGTTTTTATAGGAGGTTCATTAAGGACTTTTCTAAAATCTCTAGGCCTCCGACTAATTTATTGCAAAAAGATATTCCTTTTGTCTTTGATGATGATTGTGTAGAAGCATTTGAAACACTTAAGAAGGCTTTGATCACTGTACCTATTGTTCAGCCACCTGATTGGAATTTACCTTTTGAAATTATGTGCGATGCTAGTGATTATGCTGTAGGTGCTGTTTTAGGGCAAAGAGTCGATAAGAAATTGAATGTTATCCATTATGCTAGTACGACTCTTGATACTGCCCAGAGAAATTATGCTACTACTGAAAAAGAATTCTTAGCAGTTGTGTTTGCATGTGATAAGTTTAGACCTTATATTGTCGATTCCAAAGTTACTATTCACACTGATCATGCTGCTATTAAATATCTTATGGAAAAGAAAGATGCTAAGCCTAGACTCATTAGATGGGTTCTCTTGCTCCAAGAATTTGACTTGCATATTATTGATAGGAAGGGAGCTGAGAACCCTGTTGCAGACAACTTGTCTAGGCTAGAGAATGTTCTTGATGACCCACTGCCTATTAATGATAGTTTTCCTAATGAACAATTAGCGGTTATCAATGCTTCTCGTACTGCTCCTTGGTATGCTGATTATGCTAATTATATTGTTGCTAAATATATACCTCCTAGTTTCACATACCAGCAAAAGAAAAAGTTCTTTTATGATTTAAGACATTACTTCTAGGATGATCCACGCCTTTATAAAGAAGGAGTAGATGGTATTATTAGACGTTGTGTGCATGAGCATGAACAGGAACAAATCCTACGCAAGTGTCACTCTGAATCTTATGGAGGACACCACGCTGGAGACAAAACTGCACACAAGGTACTACAATCTGGTTTTTATTGGCCTACTCTTTTCAAAGATGCTCGTAAGTTTGTCGTATCTTGTGATGAATGTCAAAGAATAGGTAACATTAGTAGACGTCAAGAAATGCCTATGAATTATTCTCTTGTTATTGAACCATTTGATGTATGAGGCTTTGATTATATGGGACCTTTTCTTGCCTCCAATGGTTATACACATATTTTAGTTGCTGTTGATTATGTTACTAAGTGGGTAGAAGCTATTCCAACTAGTAGTGCTGATCATAACACTTCTATTAAAATGCTTAAAGAAGTTATTTTTCCGAGGTTTGGAGTCCCTAGATATCTTATGACTGATGGTGATTCACACTTTATACATGGTGCTTTCCGTAAGATGCTTGCTAAGTATGATGTCAATCACAGAATCACATCTCCTTATCACCCGCAGTCTAGTGGTCAAGTAGAGTTGAGCAATAGAGAGCTCAAATTAATTTTGCAAAAGACTGTGAATAGATATAGAAAGAATTGGTCCAAAAAACTTAATGATGCATTATGGGCCTATAGAACTGCATACAAAAATCCTATGGGTATGTCTCCATATAAGATGGTTTATGGAAAAGCATGTCATTTACCTCTTGAACTTGAACATAAAGCATATTGGGCTATTAAAGAGCTCAATTATGACTTCAAACTTGCCGGTGAGAAAAGGTTATTTGATATTAGCTCACTTGATGAATGGAGAACCCAAGCATATGAGAATGCCAATCTTTTCAAAGAAAAAGTCAAACGTTGGCATGATAAGAGGATACAGAAGCGTGAGTTTGAAGTAGGAGTTTATGTGTTATTGTTCAACTCTCGTTTAAGATTTTTTGCAGGAAAACTTCTCTCAAAATGGGAAGGCCCCTACGTTATCGAGGAGGTCTATCGTTCTGTTGCTATAAAAATCAATAACTTCGAAGGCACAAACCCGAGGGTGGTAAATGATCAAAGAATTAAACATTATATTTCAGGTAATCCTATCAATGTTGAAACTAATATTATAGAAACCATAACCCCTGAGGAATACATAAGAGACACTTTCCAGAACGTTCCAGACTCCGAAAAGGCATAGGTACGTGGTACGGTAAGTAAACCGACTCCAAAACAACTCTAATGGGCAATTTTTATCAGTTTTGGATTATTTAAGGATTTTAGGAAGAAAGAAGTAGTCCGAAAGGTGCACGAGGCTCCCACGAGAGAGGAGGGCGCCCCCCCCTGTAGGGCGCGCCCCCTGTCTCGTGGGCACCTCGTGTGCCTCCCGGACTCCGTTTTCTTGTATGTTACGTATTTCGGTCGGTAAAAATTCATTATATATACTCCCGAAGGTTTTGACCACTGTATCACGCAAATATCCTCTGTTTTCGTTTTGAGTTGTTCTTGTTGCAGAATAAAGCAAGATGTCTTCTCGGGAATCAGTTGGGGAGAGCCGGGTGTCTCACCCAACGCTAGGTCCAGGAGCAAATAGAGATGCCCATCACTTTGGACCATCAACGGAGGACGAGATGGAGGCTGATTTGAAAAGGGTAGATGCCATGGAGGAAGATCAAGAAGTTACCTCTCGCCTTCAAGCAGAATTCACAATGGGGGAACTACCTAGCCTGGCTGTCCCTACTTCGGTCACTCCTTTCAACTCCCAATTTCTTTCTTATGAAAATATGAAAAAGAGTTTCACTTGTTCTCCAGAAGCTATGCAGCATCCTTGGGTAAAAGGAGCTTTGTCTATCAGGGCAAGCTCCGTAAAGAAAATATGGACCTCAAACAACAGGTCAATAAGCTCGAGGAGGAGAACCGTATCCTGAAGGGCATAATTGCCCAGAAGATCATAACACCAACCGTGAAGAAGGAGAAATAATCACATGGGTATGGGCACTCCCCTTGGCAACTGCCAAGCTTGGGGAGGTGCCCCGGTATCGTATCACCATCACACTCCTATCTTTACCGTTTTATTTAGTTCGATCCTTTGAGTAGTATCTTGATCTATCAGTAGTTGAAGTTTTGTTATCGAGTAGTTTTGAGTTTTTCATTATGATCTCTTTATGTAATCGAGTCTGTGTGCTATCTATAATAAAGATTAGTGTTGAGTAAAGGGCTTTGCTATGTTGCTATGATCTTGAGAAAGTAGAAAGAACAAAAGAGTTCATATTGATCTTATGGATAGTGATAACTTCACACATAGAAAGTATGAGGCATAAAAATTGTTGAGAGTTGATGAACGTAGCCTTGGTCATCGTTGAAATTAATAGGAAGTGATAAGGAAAGAGGGGTTCACATATAAATATATTATCTTGGACATCTTTTATGATTGTGAAGCACTCATTAAGTACGACATGCTAAAAGAGTTGACGTTGGACAAGGAAGACAATGTAATGGTTTACGTTTTCCGACATCTCAGTTAAAGTATATTGTCATTGACCTTCCAAACATGTTGAGCTTGCCTTTCCCCCTCATGCTAGCCAAATTCCTTGCACCAAGTAGAGATACTACTTGTGCTTCCAAATATCCTTAAATCCAGTTTTGCCATGAGAGTCCACCATACCTACCTATGGATTGAGTAAGATCCTTCAAGTAAGTTGTCATCGGTGCAAGCAATAAAAATTGCTCTCTAAATATGTATGATTTATTAGTGTAGAGAAAATAAACTTTGTACGAACTTGTTGTGGAAGTAATAAAAGTGACGGACTGCATAATAAAGGTCCACATACAAGGGGCAATATAAAGTGACGTTCTTTTGCACTAAGACTTTATGCATCAATCCTAAACGTGCATGACAACCTCTTCTTCCCTCTGCGAAGGGCCTATCTTTTACTTTATGTTTTTACTTTTTGCTTGAGTCAAGGTGATTATCACCTTTCCCTTTTTATTTTTATCCTTTGGCAAGCTCCTCATGTTTGAAAGATCATGATACATATATCCAATTGGATGTAAGTTGCATAGGCTATTATTGTTGACATCACCTAAAGGTGAATATGTTGGGAGGCAACACAATAAGCCCCTATCTTTCTCAGTGTCCGGCTGAAACTCTATAACCACAAGTATTGCGTGAGTGTTAACAATTATAGGGGACTACGAGATAGTTGAGTATGTGAGCTTGCTGAAAAGCTCTATTATTGACTCTTTCTGATGTTACGATAAATTGCAATTGCTTCAATGACTGAGATTATAGTTTGTTAGTTCCCAATGAAGTTTTTGAACCATACTTGACATTGTGGATTGCTCATTACTTGAACATAGGAAATCATATGACAAAATCCATATATATTGTTGTTATCACAATGATCATGACGTCCTCATGTCTGTATTCTATTTTTATCGACACCTCTATCTCTAAACATGTGGACATATTTTTCGATTTCGGCTTCCGCTTGAGGACAAGCAAAGTCTAAGCTTGGGGGAGTTGATACGTCCATTTTGCATCATGCTTTTATGTCAATATTTATTGCATTATGGGTTGTTATTACACATTATATCTCAATACTTATGGATATTCTCTCTTATTTTACAAGGTTTACCATGAAGAGGGGGAATGCCGGCAGCTGGAATTCTGGCTGGAAAAGGAGCAAACGTTGGAAACCTATTCTGCACGACTCCAAAAGACCTGAGACTCCACGAAACAACTTTTCAGATTTAATAAGAATTTTTGGGCAAAAGAAATAGGCCAGGGGGCCCACACCCAGTCCAGGAGACAGGGGGCGCCCCCCCCCCTATAGGGCGCGCCCCCCTATCTCATGGGTTCCCTGGTAGGCCTCCGACGTCCATCTTCTACTATATGAATGGTTTTCACCTGGAAAAAATCGTGGGCAAGCTTATGGGACGAAACTCCACCGCCACGAGGCGGAACCTTGGCGGAATCAATCTAGGGCTCTGGCGGAGCTGTTCTGCCGGGGACACTTCCCCCCGGGAGGGGGAAATCATCACCAACGTCATCACCAACGATCCTCTCATCGGGAGGGGGTCAATCTCCATCAACATCTTCACCAGCACCATCTCATCTCAAAACCCCAGTTCATCTCTTGTATCCAATCTTGTATCAAAACCACAAATTGGTACCTGTGGGTTGCTAGTGGTGTTGATTACTCCTTGTAGTTGATGCTATTTGGTTTACTTGGTGGAAGATCATATGTTCAGATCCTTTATGCATATTATTACCCCTCTAATTATGAACATGAATATGTTTTGTGAGTAGTTATGTTTGTTCCTGAGGACATGGGTGAAGTCTTGCTATTAGTAGTCATGTGAATTTGGTATTCGTTCGATATTTTGATGAGATGTATGTTGTCTCTCCTCTAGTAGTGTTATGTGGACGTCGACTACATGACACTTCACCATTATTTGGGCCTAGAGGAAGGCATAGGGAAGTAATAAGTAGATGATGGGTTGCTAGAGTGATAGAAGCTTAAACCCTAGTTTATGCGTTGCTTCGTTAGGGGTTGATATGGACCCATATGTTTAATGTTGTGGTTAGGTTTACCTTAATACTCCTTTTTGTAGTTGCGGATGCTTGCAATAGGGGTTAATCATAAGTGGATTGCTTGTCCATGTTAGGGCAGTACCCAAGTGTCGGTCCACCCACCTAGCTTGACGATAATTCCCAATGTGTCCTCGAGAGCTCCTTCTTCATTATTAGAATTTTTCTAGGCTTATCCTTTGCTACATAAAGGATTGGGCCACCTTGCTTCACTTTGTTTACTTTATTTACTTTTCCTCCTCACTATTTATCTTATCACAAAACTATCTATCACCTACTATTTCAGTGCTTGCAGAGAAAACCTTACTGAAAACCGCTTATCATTTCCTTCTGCTCCTCGTTGGGTTCGACACTCTTACTTATCGAGAGGACTACGATAGATCCCCTATACTTGTGGGTCATCAAGACTCTTTTTTGGCGCCGTTGCTGGGGAGCGTAGCGCTCTTGGTGAGTGGAACTTGGTAAGGAAACATTTATATAGTGTGCTGAATTTTTTTGTTACTTGTTACTATGGAAACTAATCATTTGAGGGGCTTGTTTGGGGTATCTTCACCCCAACCAGAAGAGCAAAGATATGCTCCTCATCCTACTGAACCTTATGAAAATATTCACTTTGAGATTCCTTCGGGTATGATAGAGAAACTGCTAGCTAATCCTTTCGCAGGAGATGGAACATTGCGTCCCGACTTACACCTCATCTTTGTGGATGAAGTTTGTGGATTATTTAAGCTTGCAGGTATTCCCGATGATGTTGTCAAAAGGAAGGTCTTCCCTTTATCTTTGAAGGGATATGCAATAACATGGTATAGGCTATGTGATGATACGAGATATTGGAATTATAAGCGATTGAAGTTGGAATTTCACCAGAAGTTCTATCCTATGCATCTTGTTCATCGTGATCGTAATTACATATATAATTTCTGGCCTCGCGAAGGATAAAGCATCGCTCAAGCTTGGGGGAGGCTTAAGTCAATGTTGTATTCATGCCCCAATCATGAGCTCTCTCAGGAAATGATTATTCAGAATTTTTATGCTCGGCTTTCTCTTGATAATCGCAACCTGCTTGATACTTCCTGTGTTGGTTCTTATATGCTGAAGACTATTGATTTCAAATGGGACTTATTGGAAAGAATTAAACGCAACTCTGAATATTGGGGTTCCGACGATGGTAAGGAGTCAGGTATGACACCTAAGTTTGATTGTGTTAAATCTTTTATGGATACCGATGCTTTCCGTGGATTTAGCTCTAAGTATGGACTTGACTCTGAGATAGTAGCTACTTTTTGTGAAACTTTTGCTACTCACATTGATCTTCCTAAGGAGAAGTGGTTTGAATATAATCCTCCCGTTGAAGTGAAAGTAGTTGCACCTATTACAGTCGAAGAGAAGACTATTACATATAGTGATCCTATTATTCCTACTGCTTATGTCGAAAAACTTCTTTTTCCTGTTAGGGTAAAAGAACATGCTAAAGCTTCGACTGTTATTCGTAAGAGCAATGCTAGAACTTATACACCTCCTGAGCAAATCAAAGTTGAACCTAATGTTGCTATTGTTAAAGATCTCTTGTCTGATAATATTGATGGGCATGTTATTTATTTCTGTGATGAAACTGCTAGAATTGCCAAACCTTGTGCTAAAGATAAACATAGACCTGTGGTAGGCATGCTTGTTATTTCTGTTAAAATAGGAGATCATTGTTATCATGGCTTATGTGATATGGGTGCTAGTGCTAGTGCAATACCTATTGACTTATACAACGAAATTAAGCACGATATTGCACCTGCTGAGTTAGAGGATATTGATGTCACAATTAAGCTTGCCAATAGAGATACTATTTCACCAATGGGAATTGTTAGAGATGTTGAAGTCTTGTGTGGGAAAACTAAATATCCTGCTGATTTTCTTGTTCTTGGCTCCCCACAAGATAGCTTTTGTCCATTATATTTGGTAGACCCTTCTTGAACACCGTTAATGCTAGGATAGATTGCGAAAAGGATGTAGTTACTATTGGTCTAGGTGATATGTCTCATGAATTCAACTTTTCTAAATTTTGTAGACAACACCGTGAAGAGGAACCATCTAGTAAGGATGAAATTATTGGTCTTGCTTCCATTGTTGTTCCACCAACTGATCCGTTAGAACAATATTTGCTAGACCATGAAAACGATATGTTTATGAAGGAAAGGGAAGAAATAGATGAAGTGTTCCTTAAACAAGAACCTATGCTGAAACATAATCTTCCCGTTGAAATTCTTGGGGATCCCCCTCCACCCAAGGGTGATCCCGTGTTTGAACTCAAACCATTACCTGATAATCTTAAGTATGCTTATCTTGATGAAAAAGAAATATATCTTGTTATTATTAGTGCTAACCTTTCAAAGAAAGAAGAAGAAAGATTATTGAAAACTCTGAAGAAGCACAAAGCTGCTATTCGATATACTCTGGATGATCTTAAGGGCATTAGTCCCACATTATGCCAACACAAAATTTCAGTGGAGAAAGATGCTAAACCAGTTAGAGATCCTCAAAGACGATTAAATCCCAAAATGAAGGAAGTGGTAAGAAAGGAGATACTAAAACTCCTTGAGGCAGGTATTATTTATCCCGTTGCGGATAGTGAATGGGTAAGCCCTGTCCATTGTGTCCCCAAAAAGGGAGGTATTACCGTTGTTCCTAATGATAAAGATGAATTGATCCCGCAAAGAATTATTATAGGTTATAGGATGGTAATTGATTTCCGTAAGTTAAATAAAGCCACTAAGAAAGATCATTACCCTTTACCTTTTATTGATCAAATGCTAGAAAGGCTATCCAAACACACACATTTTTGCTTTCTAGATGGTTATTCTGGTTTCTCTCAAATACCTGTTTCAGCGGGGGATCAATCTAAAACTACTTTTACTTGCCCTTTTGGTACTTTTGCTTATAGACGTATGCCTTTTGGTTTATGTAATGCACCTGCTACCTTTCAAAGATGCATGATGGCTATATTTTCTGATTTTTGTGAAAAGATTTGTGAGGTATTCATGGATGACTTCTCCGTCTATGGATCCTCTTTTGATGATTGTTTGAGCAACCTTGATTGAGTTTTGCAGAGATGCGAAGACACTAGTCTCGTCCTGAATTGGGAAAAGTGTCACTTTATGGTTAATGAAGGCATTGTCTTGGGGCACAAGATCTCCGAGAGAGGTATTGAAGTTGATAAAGCCAAAGTTGATGCTATTGAAAAGATGCCATGTCCCAAGGACATAAAAGGTATAAGAAGTTCCCTAGGTCATGCCGGTTTTTATAGGAGGTTCATTAAGGACTTTTCTAAAATCTCTAGGCCTCTGACTAATTTATTGCAAAAAGATATTCCTTTTGTCTTTGATGATGATTGTGTAGAAGCATTTGAAACACTTAAGAAGGCTTTGATCACTGCACCTATTGTTTAGCCACCTGATTGGAATTTACCTTTTGAAATTATGTGCGATGCTAGTGATTATGCTGTAGGTGTTGTTTTAGGGCAAAGAGTCGATAAGAAATTGAATGTTATCCATTATGCTAGTACCCAAGTGTCGGTCCACCCACATATCAAATTATCAAAGTACCGAATGCGAATCTTATGAACGTGATGAAAACTAGCTTGATGATAATTCCTAGTGTGTCCTCGGGAGCTCCTTCTTCAATATTAGAATTTGTCCAGGCTTATCCTTTGCTACATAAAGGATTGGGCCACCTTGCTGCACTTTATTTACTTTATTTACTTTTGCTCGTTACTATTTATCTTATCACAAAACTATCTATCACCTACTATTTCAGTGCTTGCAGAGAAAACCTTACTGAAAACCGCTTATCATTTCCTTCTGCTCCTCGTTGGGTTCGACACTCTTACTTATCGAGAGGACTACGATAGATCCCCTATACTTGTGGGTCATCAGGAACCCACTCGTGGAAGGTGGAAAGCCAAAATTAATCCCCGAGGCGGTCGTCTCTGCCACGGCCTGGAAGCTCACGCACCCCGAGCATTGCAATGGGTTGGTCTGGCGCAAGGAGAAGAAGTGGCGCAAGAGGGAAATGGAAGGAGCAATGCCCACCATGGCTTCGCAGACAAAGGCGAAGACAGCAAGAAGGGTAACGGATTGAGGATCAAGATGCATCATATGGATCTGATAGTGGGAAAGCAGCGCATTGAAAAAGACGGAGAAAGGAGGAACCAGGCCAACCCACAGGGCGTTCACGAAGAATCAAACCTCCATGGAAATCCTATCGACGGAGGCATGGGACGTTGGCCAAGCGGTCGTCTTTCCCCACTCGTTGAAGCTGGAGGCAAGTGCGGAGCGGACCTTGTCCAAGGCTTCCAGATTGAGCACCAGCGATCGGCCGACGGTGGGCTCGATTGCCAAAGGCGAGCTGGACGAGGGCGCAGGCTTCTTCCCTTTCTCTTTGTTAGTTGGCGCCATGGCGATGGAGGGGGCAGAGATCAAGTCAGATTGGAAGCGGAAACTGAGGTTCGAGGAAGAAAGGCGAACAGGAAGCATGCGGGCAGCGAAGAGGAAATAACTGTGTAAAGCTTCGTGGCCGCCTAGCCAAGCGGATATTGGGGAAGCATGGGGAAGCAAAGACGCCCACGTCCAATCAGTCGCCACACGTCAACCAAGGCCGTAGGCTGTTGGGGCCCGCGGCGCTCCGCACTTGCCCTTTGGCTTTGCTGCTAAGCGAAGTCCAAGCGTGCCTTGGGCCCCGGGGCTACTATCGGTGTTCTGGGAACAGGGTCCCCAGACTTGCCTGCCTACGACCTACAGCGTGGCTCAGCAGTGGCCCAGTACGACCCATCTTCATCAACCCAAGTTCAAGACCCTCGTGAGGGGCCAAGCCTCGTGAGGCGGACGACACAAGGCCTCCTCAGGGGCAGCCTCACCAGGCAGTCTTGCGAGGAGGCGGAGAGATCAAGGCAAGGGGTACCTCGTGAGGTGCTCATGATGCAAGCCATGACGATCAAGACCAGGCGGGCGCCAGCCTATGCAGTGTCCTCGTTTCCTCTTTGGTGCAAAGGGGGCAAGCGCAGGCGCAGAGTACCGAGGCATCAAGCAAAGGTTTCCATATCAGTGCAACGGGACCAAGACTAGCAGAGCGGCAGGTCACCATGGAGCCCAAGACAGCGTCATCGTCAGTGCCTTTGGCAGTCGAAGACCACCTTTAGTCAGGATAGCTTGTACTAGTTGTCCCCTTTCAAAATGGCCGTTGTTGGCTCCCTTCCCGCTCGATATTTGGGAAGAGGACCAGGGCCTCTATAAATAGAGATAACCACCAAAGTAGGAGGGGGTCGAATCCTTCCGAAGCAGAACGCCACCACCACAAGAACACCTCTCCTCGCGAGGCTGTTCTTCATCTGTACTGTTCATCCTCAGCCCAAGAGGAAATCCACCACACCACACACAGGAGTAGGGTATTACACCACAACGGTGGCCCGAACCGGTATAAACCTCGTGTCTATTGTGTTGTTCATCGTGCTAGCTTAGAATCGCGGCGAGGTTTTGGGCGTGTTTCGGTAGGGAAAAGATCTTTGTGCGCACCCCAGAGTTCGAACCTTAAGGGTTTTGCCGGAGCCCGATATCCGACAGCCGGAGCATGATCAACCTGACCACGAGGGTCTATTTCCTGCGAGCAAACAAAGAACAAGCAAGAAACTGAGATTGCAATCTGAATATTACGAATAGAAGATGAAAGATTTATTGATCAAGATGGGGTTCTGTGACGTCTTCGTCTGGTCGTTGAACACAAACGAAGTACGCGAAGTTGCAGCTATGGTGAACTTTTAATCTAAACAAAACCCAAAGTCTAAACGGTGCCCTAAGGACTGTATATATGGAGGAAGAGGGGGGAATTTCGTGGCCCTTGGTGGAGGGGTCCGAAACCAACCTTATCTCTTGTTTCCCCACACATACAGACTCTAAAAATAGCCTATACTTATGTATTTCGAAATTACATGGGCCTGGCCCAACAAAAAGGTGACGCAGCACCTAGAATAGCCTCTCGACGAAATTTATGAAGTGGCATCTTGTATATTTCGTCCAAGGCTTCATGCACTCATTATGGTGGCTTCAAAGTCCTGAAATCATCACTTGTAACTCTGTTCTTGTTCCCCTTGCGCATGCCATCATCTCCATGCTTGGTCTTGCTCCAGTGTTCATCCCTCTTATCCATGCCAGGCCCTTCATTTGTAAGCAAAACAAATGTACACAATTTAGGCAGCGTCATATTCTCATGAACATTAGAATCATTACCAAGAAATGAAAGTACCTGATAACTTAATTGGCGTGCACGAGCTCTAGTAATTGGTCCAGTATATGTAGCAGTAGGGGTTGTGGGTGTAACAATGGTATTGATGTCCTCATCAGGTACGGTGGTTGAAAAGGTTTGATCCGCTAAAAATGGATTGAACAAAGCCTATACCAGCCTTTTAACAGGCTTTGAGGTATGTGACGTAATATATTTTTGGTTGTTTGCCAAAGGAATGCCTGTGTATAGATAGTAGCCCCTGAGACTCTGTTCGGCGTTCGCGAAGAAAGGCCAAACAGAGGATCGAATAATTCTTCGCAGGAGATAACATATATGTCTATTTTGATGAGCATGCTTCGATGCTAGCGGCAACCTCCCATGTTGCCGAAGTGTCTGAACTAAAGCGGAAGTTGGAGGAAAAGCAAGGTATGCGATACCGAAGCATATCTAAAACGATATGAGTTCTAATTTGTTATCTAAATGAGTTTTATGATTACACTCATAGTTGACGCGTCTGAGGTCGAGGCCCTTAAGAGTGCGCTGGCTGAGGCCAAGAAGGAGGTGGAAGAGGAACGAGCCGCCCGCCTAAAACATGAAGCGAGGTTGGATGAAGTCCAACAAGAGCTCAAGGATGCTATAAGCAAATGTGAGTCCTTGGAGCGCAAGGTGTCGGATCGAGACTCTGAACTTGCTACGGCGCTCCAAAGTGCGAAGGAGGCCCAGGTTGAAGCCCAAGGCGCCTGTCGGGAGATCCTAGAAGCAAAGCAGATCGCGGCGGGTAAGGCCTTTAATATGCAGAGCAAATTTGTAAGGAGAAAGTACACCTTACTGACCTGCATTTGGAGTTCTCCAGGAGCGCTTGTGGATCTACCCCGGAGTATTGTTGATGCTGCAGATTTCTTCCGAGCCGAAGAGGGGATCTCAATAGAGAAGTTGTTTTGGTCGCAGTACCTTGCACCAGAGCATCCAGTGCCCCTCAATGATCAGCTGAAGCACCTGACCGAACTGCATAGGGAGGCCGAACTGGCCATGAAGGACGTTATAGTCCGTCTTTGGCTAGCCGAACCCATACCCAGCAGCTACTTTGGGCTTGTGAAGCGGCTAGTCGATGCCTGCCCACGGCTTGACGCTATAAAGCGGCCAGTCTGTATCGAAGGTGCCCGGCTGGACTTCGCCCGTGTCAAGGTGTAGTGGGCGAAGATGAATGCCACCAATCTTGCAACCGAGGGACCGCCCGCAGGCAAGGAGCACTGTACGGCGGAGCGGTATTTCGACGATGTCCTTGAAGGATCCCGCATTGTCGAGGGCTAGTGTTCGAAGGACATCATTTTTGAATGAATGTATCTATGCTGCCCGAACTTTTTATTAATGAAGCAAGGCCTTTGAATAATATGTTTGCTTGTTTCGTCTTAAATTATTTCCCTCCTTCGCGGCCGTTTACTGTATCTGAGAGTTGGCCAGTCGTCGGCTTCAACCCCCACGTAGGTAGTACAGGGGTGTTAGGAACAGCACATGAGCACACTTAACCCAACGTCTTGGTCCTTGAAGGAGGTGTTAGTGCGGTGAACCAGGCAATCAGACTATGCGGCTTTATCACCTTCACTTAGCCATAGGAGTTTGACAATAAAATTGTAGGCGCAGCCCCTGGTATTGTTCGGTTGTCCGAACTTGGTTGTTGTAGACGCCTGACCAGGTGAAAACCGATCCTTCGTGTGATACGGAAAAAATCGCAAGAGATTTATACTTATCACCGAATAGCTGACCAGCTCTCGCCGCATCATGACAGTCTGTTTTCGGCTTCCTCTACTGAGGCGTTTATCCGGATGAACCAGAAACACAATCACAGTAGTTCTCCATTTACTTCCTTAGCCGAACAATCAGAACGTAAGGTAGTAACCACAGGAGCCGGGCAACCCAACTATTGACCCATGACATGATTCGGAGCCGATGCATATAATGCTATATTCTGGATGCCAAATTGTACTATAGAAGTGTTCGGACTTATGTTATTTGTAAGAAATGTACATGGCTGAATGGAGCCCCTGGCGATTTGTAAATCATGCCGAGGTGTACATGACAATCGGGCGAAAGAAAAAGAGGGAATACGGATTATGAAATAAGCCAGTACCAAATAGGTTGGGTGAAAAATTGTCTCCATTATAGTCTAATTGATACATCAAAACGTATTTGTACAGATAATGTTATAAGCATTGAGGCTATTTTACATGCCAAGCACAAGGGAAAGCTGTGTACAGGTACTAAAAAGGGAAGAGGTGATCTTTGAGGATCCTTTAGATACTCTGCCGTACATCTATACTGCTTTTCGCCTTGGTGTGTGATCCTTTGAGAGGATCCATGATCGGGTTTTCATAAGGGGCCGGGAAAAAAGGGCCCTTGGCACCATCAAAAGGTGATGTGGGTTGTAAGGAACCTGAAAAAACGAAAAATAAGGAGAAAGAGGATATGAGGGTCCAGGTAGGGCCGAGCCGTATTGTGGACTTTATTTTTGATATGCCTCCATCCTTGCCCATGGTATTTTGAGTGCGTAGTTATGTACATGTTGTACATATGTCGCGATTCAGTTGGAGCTAAGACAGAGGCTAAATTGATATTCGAGCTCCTGACGAGCTGGATTGTCGGTCTGCAGAGTAGTACGGACTCGTTTGACAGTGTCCGGGGGCTTGACGGCCGATGTAGGGTTTGGATTAATGAGACCACCCTGTACTTCCACTGCGAGGGCCGCGGTGTGCTCCTCGGTCCAGAGGGAGCGCTCCATGTTTCCACTGACTGTTATAACACCGCGTGGTCCTGGCATCTTAAGTTTTATATAGGCATAGTGTGGGACCGCATTGAAGCAAGTGAACGCGGTTCGTCCGAGCAGTGCATGATAACCACTGCAGAAAGGGACGATGTCGAAGATCAAGTCTTCGCTTTGGAAGTTGTCCAGCGAACTGAAGACGACTTCCAATGTGATTGAGCCCGTGCAACGGGCCTCTACACCGGGTATTACTCCTTTAAAGGTAGTTTTGGTGGGCTTGATTCTTGCCGAGTCAATACCCATTTTGTGGACCGTGCCCTGATAGAGTAGGTTAAGACTGCTGCCACGGTCCATAAGGACTCCCGTGAGGTGGAATCTATCGATAATTGGGTCAAGGACCAACGCGGCTGAACCTCCATGACGGATACTGGTCGGATGGTCTCTGCGATCGAAAGTGATCGGGATGCTGACCATGGGATGAATTTTGGGGCGACGGGCTCTATAGCATAGACGTCCCTTAACGCGCGCTTGCGCTCCCTCTTGGGGATGTGAGTAACGTATATCATGTTCACCGTTTTGACCTCGGGGGGAAATTTCTTCTGTCCCCCTGTGTTCGGTGGGCGAGGATCCTCATCGTCATCCTCGATGGGCGACCCTTTCCCCTTATGCTCGGTGTTTAACTTACCGGCCTTTTTAAAGACCCAACAACTTCTGTTGGTATGGTTGGCAGGCTTGTTAGGGGTGTCGTGAATCTGGCAAGGTCGATCGAGTATTTGGTCCAAGCTAGATGAACCGTCTTTGTTTCTTTTGAATGGCTTCTTTCGCTGACCAGATTTTGAGCCACTGAATCCGGCGTTGACCGCCGTGTCTCGGTATTGTTATTGCTGCTTTGACGCTTGTTTTTGTTGCGCCGGGACCTGCCATTGCCATTTCTGGCTTCAGAAGTGCCAGGGTCGCTGGTACTGTTGCTGCTAAGAGCTAGCCAGCTATCTTCGCCTGCACAAAAGCGGGTCATGAGTGATGTGAGGGCTGCCATGGACTTCGGCTTTTCTTGGCCGAGGTGTCAGGCGAGCCATTTGTTGCGGATGCTATGTTTAAAAGCTGCTAAGGCTTCGGCGTTCGGACAGTTGGCAATTTGGTTCTTTTTAATTAGGAACCTGGTCCAGAATTTTCTGGCTGACTCTCCGGGCTGCTGGACTATGTGACTGAGGTCATCGGCGTCCGGAGGTCGGATGTAAGTGCCTTGGAAGTTGTCTCTAAAGGCATCTTCCAAGTCTTCCCAACTTCCAATAGAGTTTTCTGGGAGGCTGTTTAACTAGTGTCGAGCTGGTCCCTTAAGGTTTAGGGGGAGGTACTTGATGGCGTGTAAATCATCACCGCAGGCCATGTGAATGTGGAGAAGAAAGTCTTTAGTCCATACTATGGGATCTGTTGTGCCATCGTATGATTTGATGATCACGGGTTTAAACCCTTCTGGGAACTAGTGCTCCATTACCTCATCGGTGAAGCATAGGGGGTGTGCAGCGCCTCTGTATCGGGCAACGTCACGACGCAGTTTGGATGAGGTCCGTTTGCGGTTTTCGGCCTGGGTGAGGTTGTGTTTGTCGCGCCAGGCCTAATGGTTGTCTTCTCGCGCTGGGACACGCCCCCTTGATCCATAGATTGATCTGGTCTAGTCGGCGCTGTTGTCCAGGTCCTGTCATAGGTCATAAGTGTGTCCTACAGGCAATCTCTCTCTCTGCCTTTACGGCGGGGTCGTGCAGGCTGGTGTTCGGCTTGAGTTGCCGCCCTATCCCGGCCATGTGGTGGTCACTCAGGTCCGTTAGCAGCATTACGCATTGGCGGTATAGGCTCTGGGGCCTCATCGTCGAATTGGGGTAGCAGCTTGGGCTTCGGGTAACTCTTAGTTGGGCTTTCGAGGCCGTATTCCTCGGCTACCAGGACATTAGTCCATCTATCATTGAGCAAATCCTGATCAGCTTGAAGCTGTTGCTGCTTCTTTTTCAGGCTTCTTGCAGTGGCTATTAGCCGGCGCTTAAAGCGCTCTTGTTCGAGGGGTTCCTCTGGCATGATGAAATCTTCGTCGCCGAGGCTCTCGTCCTCTTCGGAGATCGGTAGGTCGTTACTATCCTCCGAGCCCTCGTTCCCAATAGGATCGTCATGGTTGACTTTCCCATCCTCCCAATCACCATGCTCGGATGTTGGTTCGATAGGAGCTTCTTGGTCTTCGGCATTCTCGTAGTATTGTTGTCTCTGGTGCCGATATTGCTATCTTTTTCGCAACGCGATTTCGAGCGGCGTCGCTGATGTCGATGCTTTGGTGGTGCCATGGGAGGCTTGTCCTCGACTGGATCCTTCCCACCATTGCCGTCATCCTCTTTGGGTGTGTCTACCATGTACATGTCATATGTGGAAGTGGCTGTCCGGTGTCTGGTAAACGGCGGGTTCTGGCTTTGCTCTTCTCCGGCATCATCGTCCATGCCATCGATGTCTTCGGAAGCGTAGTCGAGCATGTCGGTTAAGTCCTCGATAGTGGCTATGAAGTGGGTGGTGGGTGGGATGTGAAATTCCCTGCTCTCAGGCCCTAGTATGGGTTGGGCGTAGTTCGGCAGTGATTCTTCTGCAATGCCGAGAGATCGTATTAGGTCCAGGGCCTCGTTTAAGAGCGAGGTTTGGACGGGGAAGCGAGAGTCCGTAGAGTCAGGCAGGATAGAAGTTCCCTGGCCGAGATCACATGACGCGGACCTCGAGAGTTTGGAGCTAGTGTCCTAAGGGGTCCGGCTTCATGGTGAAAGAGGGAGCCTGACGTAACTCCGGGCCTGTCGGAGATGCAATCTCATCCGATTTTCCGGTGTCAGGCTCTATAGCTACAGAGAGTCCAGCGGGCTCTAAACTTCCGTCTTCGGACCTGGTGATGCGCTCCGGATCTAAGGCCAGAGCAGTGGTTGGGTCCGCGAACCCTTGGAAGATCAAGTCTCCTCGGATATCAGCAACATAGTTTAGATTTCCAAAACTGATCTGATGACCAGGGGCGTAGCTGTCGGTCTGCTCCAGATGGCCAATCGAATTGGCACGCAGTGCAAAGCTGCCGAATACGAAGATTTGGCCGGGGAGAAAAGTCTCCCTCAAGGCGGTATTGTTGTGGATGATTAACAGAGCCATCGAGCCTTCTAGCGACAACGCGGTGGAACTCTCAATGAAAGCACCAATGTCGGTGTCAAAACCGGCAGATCTCGGGTAGGGGGTCCCGAACTGTGCATCTAAGGATCGAAGGTAACAGGAGGCAAGGGACATGGTGTTTACCCAGGTTCGGGCCCTCTTGATGGAGGTAATACCCTACTTCCTGCTTGATTGACTTTGATGAGTATAGGGGTTACAAGAGTTGATCTACCTCGAGATTGTAATAGCTAAACCCTAGATGTCTAGCTTGTATGATTATGATTGCCCCTACGGACTCAACCCTCTGGTTTATATAGACATCGGAGAGACCTAGGGTTGTACAGAGTCGGTTTACAGATAAAGGAAGATGCATGATCCGAATGCAAAGCTTGCCATCCACGCAAAGGAGAGTCCCATCCGGACACGGGGGAAGGTCTTCGATCTCGTATCTTCACGGCCCATTAGTCCGACCCATATCACATAGCCCGGTCGCCCGAGGACCCCTTAGTCCAGGACTTCCTCAAACGGGCTATGGAGAATGCCCATCAATAGATATCAATGTGAGTGAGTAGGTATTGCCATGCAACAGATGCACTAGACCTATAAGTGTATGAAAGCTCAAAAAGAAACTAAGTGGGTGTGCATCCAACTTGCTTGCTCATGAAGACATAGGGCGTTTGAGGAAGCCCATCGTTGGAATATACAAGCCAAGTCCTATAATGAAAAATTCCCACTAGTATATGAAAGTGACAACATAAGAGACTCTCTATCATGAAGATCATGGTGCTACTTTGAAGCACAAGTGTGGTAAAAGGATAGTAGCACTGCCCCTTCTCTCTTTTTCTCTCATCACTTTTTTTTGTTTTTTGGGCCTTCTCTTTTTTTTGGCCTCTATTTTTATTTTTTATTCTTCATCAGGAGTCACATCCCGACTTGTGGGGGAATCATAGTCTCCATCATCCTTTCCTCACTGGGACAATGCTCTAATAATGAAGATCATCACACTTTCGTTTACTTTACAACTCAAGAATTACAACTCGATACTTATAACAAAATATGACTCTATATGAATACCTTCAGTGTGCCGGGATGTGCAATGAATCAAGAGTGACATGTATAAAAGAATTATGAAAGGTGGCTTTGCCACAAATATGATGTCAACTACATGATCATGCAAAGCAATATGACAATGATGAAGTGTGTCATAATAAATGGAACGGTGGAAAGTTGCATGGAAATATATCTCGGAATGGCTATGGAAATGCCATAATAGGTAGGTATGGTGGCTGTTTTGAGAAAGGTATATGATGGGTGTATGGTATCGGCGAAAGTTGTGGTGGTACTAGAGAGGCTAGCAATAGTGGAAGGGTGAGAGTGTGTATAATCCATGGACTCGATATTAGTCATAAAGAACTCACATACTTATTTCAAAAATCTATTAGTTATCGAAACGAAGTACTACATGCATGCTCCTAGGGGAAGGGTTGGTAGGAGTTAACCATCGCGTGATCCCGACCTCCACACAAAGGATGACAATCAATAAATAAATCATGCTCCGACTTCATCACATAATGGTTCACCATACGTGCATGCTACAGGAATCACAAACTTTAACACAAGTATTTCTAAAATCCACAGTTACTCACTAGCATGACTCCAATATCACCATCTTTATATCTCAAAACAATCATAAGAAATCAAACCTCTCTTAGTATTCAATGCACTTTCTATGAAAGTTTTCATTATATCCCTCTTGGATGCCTATCATATTAGGACTAAATTCATAACCTAAGAAAATTACCATGTTGTTTAGAGACTCTCAAAATAATATAAGTGAAGCATGAGATTTCATCAACTTCTTCAAAATAAAACCACCACCATGCTCTAAAAAGATATAAGTGAAGCACTAGAGCAAACGACAAACTACTCTGAAAGATATAAGTGAAGATTAATGAGTAGTCAAATAGTTATGCAACTATGTGAAGACTATCTAACATTTAAGAATTTCATATCTTGGGATATTATTCAAACAATAAGCAAAACAAAAATAAAATAAAATGACGCTCCAAGCAAAACACATATCATGTGGTGAATAAAAATATAGCCTCAAGTAAAGTTACCGATGAACGAAGACGAAAGAGGGGATGCCTTCCGCGGCATCCCCAAGATTAGGCTTTTGGTTGTATTTGAATATTACCTTGGGGTGCCTTGGGCATCCCCAATCTTAGGCTCTTGCCACTCTTTATTCCATAGTCTATCGAATCTTTACCCAAAACTTGAAAACTTCACAACACAAAACTCAACAGAAAACTCGTAAGCTCCATTAGTATAAGAAAATAAATCACCACTTAGGTACTGTTGTGAACTCATTCTAAATTCATATTGGTGTAATATCTAATGTATTCCGACTTCTCTATGGTTCATACCCTCCGATACTACTCATAGATTCATCAAAATAAGCAAACAACACATAGAAAACAGAATATGTCAAAAACAGAACAGTCCGTAGTAATCTGTAACTCTCGAATACTTCTGCAACTCCAAAAATTCTTAAACAATTATTTCCACCTTACAAATTTGTTCACCAACCCATAACAAAAAGAATCAGGTTAAAAGAACGTTTCAATAAGATTCTGGAAATTATTTACTCAGCGCAAAAGTTTCTGATTTTCAGCAGGATCAACACAACTATCACCACAAGCTATCCTAAATGCTTTATTTGGCACTTTATTGAGACAAAAGCTATAAAACATGATTACTCTAGTAGCTTAATCATGTGAACACACAAAAAAAGTAGGGTTAAATATTGGGTTGTCTCCCAACAAGCGCTTTTCTTTAATGCCTTTCTAGCTAGACATGATGATTTCAATGATGCTCACATAAAAGATAAGAATTGAAACATAATGGGAGCATCATGAAGAATATGACTAGCACATTTAAGTCTAACCCACTTCATATGCCTAGGGATTTTATAATCAAACAACTTATGGGAAAAAGAATCAACTATCATAGGAAAGCAAAACAAGCATAGCTTCAAGATTTTCAACACATAGAGAGGAAACTTGATATTATTGCAATTCCTACAAGCATATATTCCTCCCTCATAATAATCTTCAGTAGCACCATGAATGAATTCAACAATATAACCATCACATAAATCATTATTCTCATGAGCCACGAGCATAGAAATTTTATTATTCTCCACATAAGCAAATTCCTTCTCATGAATAGTAGTGGGAGCAAACTCAACAAAATAACTATCATGTGAGGCATAGTCCAACTGAAAATTAAAATCAAGTTCACAAGTTTCATGGTTATAATTATTCTTTATAGCATACATGTCATCACAATAATCATCATAGATACCAACTTTGTTCTTATAATCAATTGGAACCTCTTCCGAAATAGTGGATTCATCACTAAATAAAGTCATGACCTCTCCAAATACACTTTTATCAATATAATCATCATAAATAGGAGGCATCCTATCATAATGATAACCTTGCTCATCAAAACTTGGGGGACATAAAATATCATCTTCATCAAACATAGCATCCCCAAGCTTGTGGCTTTGTATATCATTAGCATCATGGATATTCAAAGAGTTCATACTAACAACATTGCAATCATGCTCATCATTCAAAGATTTAGCACCAAACGTTTTATAGAATTCTTTTTCTAACACTTGAGCACAATTTTCCTTTCCATCATTTTCATGAAAGACATTAAAAAGATGAAGCATATGAGGCAACCTCAATTCCATTTTTTGTGTAGTTTTCTTTTATAGACTAAACTAGTGATAAAACAAGAAAGTAAAAGATTCAATTGCAAGATCTAAAGATATACCTTCAAGCACTAACCTCCGAAGAGCTTGATGTCTACTACGCAACCTTGTTCTTGTAGACGTTGTTGGGCCTCCAAGTGCAGAGGTTTGTAGGACAATAGCAAATTTCCCTCAAGTGGATGACCTAAGGTTTATCAATCCGTGGGAGGCATAGGATGAAGATGCTCTCTCTCAAACAACCCTGCAACCAAATAACAAAGAGTCTTTTGTGTCCCCAACACACCCAATACAATGGTAAATTTTATAGGTGCACTAGTTCGGCGAAGAGATGTGATACAAGTGCAATATTGATGGTAGATATAGATTTTTGTAATCTGAAAATATAAAAACACGAAGGTAGCAAGTGGCAAAAGTGAGAGAAAACGGTATTGAAATGCTTCGAAACAAGGCCTAGGGTTCATACTTTCACTAGTGCAAGTTATCAAAACAAGAATAACATAATTGGATCATACAACAATCCCTCAACATGCAACAAAGAGTCACTCCAAAGTCACTAATAGCGGAGAACAAACGAAGATATTATTGTAGGGTAGGAAACCGCCTCAAAGTTATTCTTTCTGATCAATCCATTGGGCTATTCCTATAAGTGTCACAAACAACCCTAGAGTTCGTAGTAAAATAACACCTTAAGACACACATGAACCAAAACCCTAATGTCACCTGGATACTCCAATGTCACCTCAAGTATCTGTCGGTTTGATTATACGATATGCATCACACAATCTCAGATTCATCTATTCGAACCAACACAAAGAACTTCAAAGAGTGCCCCAAAGCTTCTACTGGAGAGTCAAGATGAAAACGTGTGCCAACCGCTATGCATAAGTTCACAAGGTCACAGAACCCGCAAGTTCATCACCAAAACATACGTCAAGTAGATCACGTGAATATCCCATTGTCACCACATATAAGCACATGCAAGACATACATAAGTGTTCTCAAATCCTTACAGACTCAATCTGATAAGATAACTTCAAAGGGAAAACTCAATTCATTACAAGAAGGTAGAGGGGGAGAAGCATCATAAGATCCAACTATAATAGCAAAGCTCGCGGTACATCAAGATAGTGCCATATCAAGAACACGAGAGAGAGAGAGAGAGAGAGAGAGATCAAACACATAGCTACTGGTACATACCCTCAGCCCCGAGGGTGAACTACTCCATCCTCGTCATGGAAAGCGCCGGGATGATGAAGATGGCCACCGGTGATGATTCCCCCCTCCGAGAGGGTGTCGGAACAGGGTCCCGATTGGTTTTTGGTGGCTACAGAGGCTTGCGGCGGCAGAACTCCCAATCTAGGTTTCTTTTTCGGGGTTTCTGTATTTATAGGAATTTTTGGCGTCGGTTTCACGTCAGGGGGTAAGTCAACCATGAGGTAGGGGCGCGTCCAGGGGTAGGGCACGCCCTCCACCCTCGTGGATGACTCGGGACTCTTCTGGCCCAACTCTTTTGATTCTGGGGCTTCTTCTGGTCCAAAAAAATTATCGGGAATTTTCAACTCGTTTGGACCCCGTTTTATATTCCTTTTCTATAAAACTCAAAAACAAGGAAAAACATAAACTGGCACTGGGCTCTAGGTTAATAGGTTAGTCCCAAAAATCATATAAAGTAGCATACAAATGCATATAGAACATCCAAAACAAATAATATAATAGCATGGAACAATCAAAATTATAGATCCATTGGAGACATATCAAGCATCCCCAAGCTTAATTCCTGCTCGTCCTCGAGTAGGTAAATGATAAAAACAGATTTTTTCCATGTGGAATGCTACCTAACATATTTACCAATGTAATCTCCTCTACTATGGCAAGAATATTCAGATCCATGAGATTCAAAACAAAAGTTTAGTATTGACATAAAAACAATAATACTTCAAGCATACTAACAAAGCAATCATGTCTTCTAAAAATAACATGGCCAAAGAAAGCTATCCCTATAAAATCATATAGTCTGGCTATGCTCTATCTTCATCACACAAAATATTTAAATTATGCACAACCCCGGTTTCAGCCAAGCAATTGTTTCATACTTTAGTATTCTCAAACTTTTTCAACTTTCACGCAATACATGAGCGTGAGCCATGGACATAACACTATGGTGGAATAGAATATGGTGGTTGTGGAGAAGACAAAAAGGAGAAGATAGTCTCACATCAACTAGGCGTATCAACGGGCTATGGAGAATGCCCATCAATAGATAACAATGTGAGTGAGTAGGGATTGCCATGCAACGGATGCACTAGAGCTATAACTGTATGAAAGCTCAAAAAGAAACTAAGTGGGTGTGCATCCAACTTGCTTGCTCATGAAGACTTGGGGCATTCGAGAAAGCCCATCGTTGGAATATACAAGCCAAGTTCTATAATGAAAAATTCTCACTAGTATATGAAAGTGACAACATAGGAGACTCTCTATCATGAAGATCATGGTGCTACTTTGAAGCACAAGTGTAGTAAAAGGATAGTAGCATTGCCCTTCTCTCTTTTTCTCTCATCATTTTTTTTCTTTTTGGGCCTTCTCTTTTTTTGGCCTCTTTTTTTATTTTTTATTCTTTGTCCGGAGTCTCATCCGGACTTGTGGGGGAATCATAGTCTCCATCATCCTTTCCTCACTGGGACAATGCTCTAATAATGAAGATCATCACACTTTTATTTACTTTACAACTCAAGAATTACAACTCGATACTTAGAACAAAATATGACTCTATATGAATGCCTCCGGTGTACCGAGATGTGCAATGAATCAAGAGTGACATGTATGAAAGAATTATGAAAGGTGGCTTTGCCACAAATACGTTGTCAACTACATGATAATGCAAAGCAATCTGACAATGATGAAGTGTGTCATAATAAATGGAACGGTGGAAAGTTGCATGGCAATATATCTTAGAATGGCTATGGAAATGCCATAATAGGTAGGTATGGTGGCTGTTTTGAGGAAGGTATATGATGGGTGTATGGTATCGGCGAAAGTTGCGCGGTACTAGAGAAGCTAGCAATAGTGGAAGGGTGAGAGTGCATATAATCCATGGACTCAACATTAGTCATAAAGAACTCACATACTTCTTGCAAAAATCTATTAGTTATTGAAACGAAGTACTACGCGCATGCTGTAGGGGAAGGTTTGGTAGGAGTTAACCATCGCGTGATCCCAACCTCCACACAAAGGATGACAATCAATAAATAAATCATGCGCCGACTTCATCACATAACGGTTCACCATACGTGCATGCTATGGGAATCACAAACTTTAACACGAGTATTTCTACAATCCACAATTACACACTAGCATGACTCTAATATCACCATGTTTATATCTCAAAACAATCATAAGGAATCAAACCTCTCTTAGTATTCAATGCATTTTATATGAAAGTTTTCATTATATCCCTCTTGGATGCCTACCATATTAGCACTAAATTCATAGCCTAAGAAAATTACCATGCTGTTTAGAGACTCTCAAAATAATATAAGTTAAGCATGATAGTTAATCAATTTCTAAAATAAAACCACCACCATGCTCTAAAAAGATATAAGTGAAGCACTAGAGCAAACGACAAACTACTCCGAAAGATATAAGTGAAGATCAATGAGTAGTTGAATAGTTATGCAACTATGTGAAGACTATCTAACATTTAATAATTTTGTATCTTGGGATATTATTCAAACAACAAGCAAAACAAAAACAAAATAAAATAACGCTCCAAGCAAAACACATATCATGTGGTGAATAAAAATATAGCCTCAAGTAAAGTTACCGATGAATGAAGACGAAAGAGGGGATGCTTTCCAGGGCATCCCCAAGCTTAGGCTCTTGGTTGTCCTTGAATATTACCTTGGGGTGCCTTGGGCATCCCCAACCTTAGGCTCTTTCCACCATTTATTCCATAGTCTATAGAATCTTTACCCAAAACTTGAAAACTTCACAACAGAAAACACGTAAGCTCCGTTAGTATAAGAAAATAAATCACCACTTAAGTACTGTTGTGAACTCATTCTAAATTCATATTAGTGTAATATATACTGTATTCCAACTTATCTATGGTTCATACCCTCCGATACTACTCATAGATTAATCAAAATAAGCAAACAACACATAGAAAATAGAATCTGTCAAAAACAGAACAGTCTGTAGTAGTCTGTAACTCTCGAATACTTCTGTAACTCCAAAAATTCTGACAAAAATAGTTTCACCTTAGAAATTTGTGAACCAATCCATAGAAGAAAGAATCAGGTCAAAATCACGTTTCAATAAGATTCTGGAAATTATTTACTGAGCGCAAAAGTTTCTGATTTTCAGCAGGATCAACACAACTATCACCACAAGCTATCCTAAAGGTTTTACTAGGCACTTTATTGAAACAAAATCTATAAAACATGATTACTACAGTACCTTACTCATGTGAACACACAAAAACAGTAGGGTTAAATATTGGGTTCTCTCCCAACAGGCGTTTTTCTTTAATGCCTTTCTAGCTAGGCATTATGATTTCAATGATGCTCACATAAAAGATAAGAATTGAAACATAATAGGAGCATCATGAAGAATATGACTAGCACATTTAAGTCTAACCCACTTCCTATGCCTAGGTATTTTGTAAGCAAACAACTTATGGGAACACGAATCAACTAGCATAGGAAAGCGAAACAAGCATAGCTTCAAAAAATTTAACACAGAGAGACGAAACTTGATATTATTCCAATTCCTACAAGCATATATTCCTCCCTCATAATAATTTTCAGTGGCACCATGAATGAATTCAACAATATAACCATCACATAAAGCATTATTTTCATGAGACACAAACATAGAAATTTTATTACTTTCCACATAAGCAAATTTCTCCTCATGAATAGTAGTGGGAGCAAACTCAACAAAATAACTATCATGTGAGGCATAGTCCAATTGAAAATTAAAATCAAGATGACAAGTTTCATGCTTATAATTATTCTTTATAGCATACTTGTCATCACAATAATCATCATAGGTAGCAACTTTGTTCTTATAATCAATTGGAACCTCTTCCGAAATAGTGGATTCATCACTAAATAAAGTCATGATCTCTCCAAATCCACTTTTATCAATATAATTATCATAAATAGAAGGCATGCTATCATCATAATAACTTTGCTCATAAAAACTTGGGGGACAAAAAATATCATCTTCATCAAACATAGCATCCCAAAGCTTATGGCTTTGCATATCATTAGCATCATGGATATTCAAATAATTCATACTAACAACATTGCAATCATGCTCATCATTCAAAGATTTAGTGCCAAACATTTTATAGACTTATTTTTCTAACACTTGAGCACAATTTTCCTTTAAATCATTTTCACGAAAGACATTAAAAAGATGAAGCATATGAGGCAACCTCAATTCCATTTTTTGTGTAGTTTTCTTTTATAGACTAAACTAGTGATAAAACAAGAAACTAAAAGATTCAATTGCAAGATCTAAAGATATACCTTCAAGCACTAACCTCACCGGCAACGGCGCCAGAAAAGAGCTTGATGTCTACTGCGGAACCATATTCTTGTAGACGTTGTTGGGCCTCCAAGTGCAGAGGTTTGTAGGACAGTAGCAAATTTCCCTCAAGTGGATGACCTAAGGTTTATCAATCCGTGGGAGGCGTAGGATGAAGATGGTCTCTCCCAATAAACCCTGCAACCAAATAACAAAGAGTTTCTTGTGTCCCCAACACACCCAATACAATGGTAAATTGTATAGGTGCACTAGTTCGGCGAAGAGATGGTCATACAAGTGCAATGGATGGTAGATGTAGGTTTTTCTAATGAAAATATAAAAACAGCAAGGTAGCAAGTGGTAAAAGTGAGCGAAAACTATATTGAAATGCTTCGAAACAAGGCCTAGGGTTCATACTTTCACTAGTGTAAGTTCTCTCAACAAGGATAACATAATTGGATCATATAACAATCCCTCAACATGCAACAAAGAGTCACTCCAAAGTCACTAATAGCGGAGAACAAACGAAGAGATTATTGTAGGGTAGGAAACCACCTCAAAGTTATTCTTTCTGATCAATCCATTGGGCTATTCCTATAAGTGTCACAAACAGCCCTAGAGTTCGTAGTAAAATAACACCTTAAGACACACATCAACCGAAACCCTAATGTCACCTGGATACTCCAATGTCACCTCAAGTATCTGTGGGTTTGATTATACGATATGCATCACACAATCTCAGATTCATCTATTCAAACCAACACAAAGAACTTTAAAGAGTGCCCCAAAGTTTCTACCGAAGAGTCAAGACGAAAACGTGTGCCAACCCCTATGCATAAGTTCACAAGGTGAACCCGCAAGTTGATCACCAAAACATACATCAAGTGGATCACGTGAATATCCCATTGTCACCACAGATAAGCACATGCAAGACATACATAAGTGTTCTCAAATCCTTACAGACTCAATCCGATAAGATAACTTCAAAGGGAAACTCAATTCATTACAAGAAGGTAGAGGGGGAGAAGCATCATAAGATCCAACTATAATAGCAAAGCTCACGATACATCAAGAACGTGCCATATCAAGAACACGAGAGAGAGAGAGAGAGAGAAAGAGAGAGAGAGAGAGAGAGAGAGATCAAACACATAGCTACTGGTACATACCCTCAGCCCCGAGGGTGAACTAATCCCTCCTCGTCATGGAGAGCGTCGGGATGATGAAGATGGCCACCGATGATGATTCCCCCCACCAGCAGGGTGCCGGAATAGGGTCCCGATTGGTTTTTGGTGGCTACAAAGGCTTGCGGCGGCAGAACTGCCGATCTAGATTTCTTTTCAGGGGTTTCTGTATTTATAGGAATTTTTTGTGTCAGTTTCACGTCAGGAGGGTCTCCGAGTCAACCAGAGGTAGGGGGGTGCGCCCAGGGGGTAGGGCGCACCCTCCACCCTCGTGGATGACTCGGGACTCTTCTGGCCCAACTCTTTTGCTTTGGGGGCTTCTTCTGGTCCCAAAAGAATCATCGGGAATTTTCAGCTCATTTGGACCCCGTTTGATATTTCTTTTCTATAAAACTCAAAAACAAGGAAAAACAGAAATTGGCACTACGCTCTAGGTTAATAGGTTAGTCCCAAAAATCATATAAAATAGCATATAAATGCATATAAAACATCCAAAACAGATAATATAATAGCATGGAACAATCAAAAATTATAGATACGTTGGAGACGTATCACATACCAGTTGGGGCCTTCATCTCATTAGCATCAGAGATCCAATTTTCATCACTATACCTTTCAAGTACGATGGGTATCCGGTATAGTGAAGTCCATAGTTCATAGTAGCTTTCAGATAGCGCATAATTCTTTCTATAGTATGCCAATGTACTTCACCCGGGTGGGAAACAAACTGGCTCAATTTTCTCACGTCAAACATGATGTCAGGCCTCGTAGCGCTTGTTAGATAAATGAATGAACCAATGATTTGAGAGTATCTCAATTTATCTTTAGTTGTGCCTTCAAACTTTAGAATCAACACACTAAGATCATATGGTGTTTAAGAGATTTTGCAGTCTGAATATCCCAAACAACTCAAAATCTTCTCAACTTAATGGGATTGCAAAAGTGTAATTCCACCCTCATCATCTCTCAATAGCTTGATGTTCAAGATAGCATCATCCGCACCAAGGTCCTTCATCTCAAAGTTTTGAGTTTGAAATGACTTGACCTCCTCAATGACTTTGAGGTTAGTTCCAAATATCAGTATGTTATCAACATACAAGCATAGTATAACTCCTTCGCCTCCACCATGGCGATAGTACACACATTTGTCAGCTTCATTGACAAAGAAGCCAACATATGTTAAATTTGTATTAAACTTTTGATGCCATTGCTTAGGTGCTTGTCGTAGACCATATAAAGATTTTAGCAACTTACACACCTTGCCTTACTGACCATCTATCACAAAGCCATCTGACTGTTGCATGTAGATTTCCTCGTCGAGCTCTCCATTCAGTAAAGTCGTCTTGACATCCATCCGATAGACGAGAAGACCATGCGAGGCCGCTAACGCAAGTAACACTCGAATGGTGGTCAGTCTAGTCATGGGTGAATAAGCATCGAAGAAATCTTCTTCTTTCTGGGCATAACCCTTGGCCACAAGCCTAGCCTTGTACTTTTCAATAGTACCGTCGGGCCTAAGCTTCTTATTGAGCACCCACTTACATCCCAATGGTTTGCAACCATAGGGACGTTCAATGATTTCCCATGTCCCATTATCCATGATGGAATCCATCTCGCAACGGACCGTTTCTTTCCAGTAGTCAGCATCTGGAGATGCATATGCTTCAAAAATAGAAGTGGGAGTATCATCCAAGAGGTACACAAGGAAATCATAACCAAAGGTCTTTGAAGTTCTTTGTCTCTTGCCCTACCAAGGGTTTCATGATCATCATCAACCTCAAGACTTTCATCATGTGTTTGTTCATAGTGTTCCATAGGAATGACAGGCTCGGGAGTCTCCTTAGATTCCTGTCTAGAAGTGATTTGCATATCTCTCATAGGAAAATTATCCTCAAAGAATGTAGCATCCTTAGACTCAATAATTGTATCAACCTTCACGTCAGGTGTCTCAAAATTCACTACTAGAAATCTATAGTCCACGATGTTCTTAGCATAGCCCAAATTAACACAGCCCACGGTCTTTGGTCCAAGCTTACTCTTTTTGGGAATTGGCACATTGACTTTCACCAAACAGCCCCAAGTATGCAAGTACAAGATTGTAGTTCTTCTCTTCTCCCATTTCCCATAGGGAGTGACCTCATGATCCTTTGTCGGAACATTATTCAGGACATGACCCGACGTTAATATAGCCTCCCCCACCATTATCTGGATAAACCCGGTGTATCTAACATGGCATTAACCAAATGAGTTAGAGTATGGTTTTTCCATTCGGAAACCATGCTTTACTCGAGTGAGTAGGGAGGCGTCCTCTCATGATTATATTGTGTTCCACAAAAAGAATCAAACTCATTAGATAAGTACTCTCTGGCACAATCTAATCAGACTCATTTCATTTTATTTACAAGTTGATTCTCAACTTCTACCTTACAGACTTTAAAGTAGTGTAGAGCCTCATCTTTGGTATTTAACAGATGCACATAGCAATATCTAGTGGAATCATCTATTAATGTCATGAAGCATTTCTTTCCACCTTTAGTCAACACACCATTCATCTCACAAAGATCAGAATATATGAGTTCTAATGGTGCCAAGTGTCTCTCCTCCACAGCCTTGTGGGACTTGTGAGGTTGCTTAGCTTGCACACAGAATGACACCTAGAACCTTTGGCTAAAGTGAAACTCGGGATTAAATTCAATTTTTCTAGCCGTGTCATAACACCAAAACTAATGTGATAAAGACGTGAATGCCAAACTTCTAATTCATCAATACTCGATGAATATAGTTCATGAATTTATTACAAAGATTTGTTAGGTAAAGGCGGAACAAACCTCAGCATTCATAACCTTTCCAATGAATAGTCCATATTTCGTAACGACTACTTTATTAGACTCGAAGACCAACTTAAACCATTCTCTACACAGAAGGAAGCCACTAACGAGGTTCTTCTTGATGGCGGGGACATGTTGCATGTTCTTCAGCTGCACGATCCTTCCTGACGTAAACTTCAGATCGACCGTGCTAACACCATGAACAGAAGCACTCGCACCATTCCGCATCAATACGGACCCGTGATCCATGGCCTGGTAAGAAGAGGACAATGAAATGTTAGCACACACATGAATATTTGCACCTGTGTCCACCCACTAAACGGTGGACTGGCAAACTGAAAATACTGCACCACTCTCATTGTTTCCCACAATCATATTGGCAGACTTAGAGTCCGGCCTTGGCTTCTTGCACTTGTTGCGGCACTTGTTTACCCAATGTTCCTCAGAACCACAAGTGAAGCAACCATCTCCCTTCTTGTTCTTCTTGAGGGTCTTCTTACCCTTCTTCTTAAAGTCAGTATTCTATTGGACATAACTCTTCCCCTTGGACTTGTGGGAATTGAAGTTCCTCTGATGTACCATATTGGCGACATAAGTTCCTTCGACTCCTTTACCGTGCGAGTCATTTGCTCTCGAATTCTGCTCAACACTTAGATGGTTCATGCCATCATTTACTGAGAATTCACGCCTCTAATGTTTCAAAGTGGTAGCAAAGTTCTTGAGAAATTAGGGAGCTTGGAGATTATGCGTCCCATGGAAAATTTGCCCGGTAAATCACACTTAAGAAGCTCAATTTCCTTAGCGATGCACTGTATCTCATTTGCCTGTTTCAATACAGAACGGTTCTCAACCATTCTATAAACATGGAACTGCTCGATGAAATACATCTCGCTCCAAGCATCGGTGGTGCCGAATTTAGATTCGAGCACCTCTCACAAGTCCTTGGCAACCCGCATATGTAAATGTGCATCAACCAACTAATCTTCAATCGTGCTCAGATTTTCTCCAAGAAAGATGACGATGGCCTCCCTGAATGCCTTCTCTAGTTCAAGAGTGATCCTTTCTATGGGAGTAGCACTGGCGACCCTGAACATGTCCATCACTGTGAGCCATAAGGTGGTTTTGATCTGCCAACATTTAAAATACGTATCGGTAAACTTATCTAGTTTCAGTGAAGCAGCAAAGCCATGATTCAAAAATTGCCTACACATATTAGTTTTTTGGATTGTTGAGTATATATGCAACTTTTGGTTAATCTATTTCATGAATAAATCATGAGCATGGCATTGACAAAAGTAATAACATACTGATTGTGATCCAGATAAGCGTGTACTATGCATATAGTAGAAACATCTACACACATAAGTAGTAGTGCTAAGACAGGAATAAATAGGAGCGTGATAAGCGAGTTATACCCTCTAATAGGCCAGGCAGAAGTCGTGGCGGTGGCAGTGGCGGACTTCTTCTTGGCTTCTAGTTTCTCGGTGGTCGCATGGTCGACTTCATTGGCGGTGGACATGGTGACGATGAGGATGACACGAACGAATGATGCAGTGGATGAACGACGGTGAGCAGTCGCATAGGAGACATGCTCCCCAATAACCAAATCGCCCCTCTCCCGTACAACATCTGAAGAGGTGGGGTTTCAGAGGCCTGCTCTCTCATCAACCATGTACGTGGTGGACAGGATGGGATCACCATCGGCAACACCAGCAAAAGGAACGTGGAGAGACGTGGGTTGGACCGATGTGAGCTCGGCTCATTCCTACAACCCGCGGCGAGGCAATGTTGGCGGAGGAGGAGGAGGAGCACGCGGGAGTCACTTCTCTTCTCAAGCTCCAATAGCAAGTGGAAGAGAATCTCTTATAAGAAGGTCCAACTCCTCTCCAACTAGAGGTATGAGACTAAACTTTCCACCACACTCATTGCCATATAACCCACATGGGACCTTAGAGATTTTTTGAAATTGCTAGTTGGGCCCTAGGCCTACTCTCACATTTCAACAGTTTTCAGTTTCACTTTTCGACCAAGCTCTTTCAATTCTATTCATAGATCAAGAGAGTGAACAAACTGTAACTCCAAAGTGATGGTAATTCTTGCCCTTCTACCTGATCAACGACCTTGTGCAGTCGACTTACTAATGCCTATTCTCGTATGTTCTAACGTTTAAAATGGTGTGTCTTGTAAAGACCCTACTATGATGGCTTAAGATTCACCAATGCACGTTGTTTGATATTTTGTTATATTTTTTTAAAATCATGAATCACGTGTAGAGGCCGCAGGACCTCAACGTATTTCAACGACTTCCTAAGCTAGTGAATTCACATTGTGCTAGTTAAGGGCATCTCCAACGATAAGGAGGCAGCCATCCAACACTACCCGCATACATTTTCACAACAACTCATACCAATTAGACAAAATTCGATCAAACCAGACAAATTTTGATATAAACATGACATAAATCGTCAAAAGTAGAATAATTTGTACATACAACCGAACAATATTTCATCCGGTGAACTAAAAACCCAATACTAAAACACTAAACTATCCTATACTTCACGGCGACCTCGTAGGTCATGCCGGGCTGACCGACGGCCCCTCCCCCTCCGTCATCATTGCCCGACCCGATGTCGGAGTCGGAGTCGTCGGGCTTAGGGCGGTGGAAGGTGGAAATTTCGCGGCAGGGCTTGCCGGTGGCCGCCTGACACTCGGGGATGATCCTCTCCACCTCCTCATATGACGAGCGTAGTGCGACCGCGGCCACCGAGGACGTGGGGCTGGAGGAGAGGGCGACGGTCATTGGAGGCATCGTCCTTAGCGGCGACAATGATCTCAGTGAGGGACCATTCCTCACCGTACCTGGCCATCTCCCCGTCGAGGCGGCGAAGACGGCGCTTGGCTGTCCCCGATGTCGTCACGGAGCGGTCCAGGGCCCAGGCGTACGCCGGGTCCGGGTTCACCATGATGTGTGGCGGCGGGACATCTGAGTCCGCGAACTTGGATCGGCGCATGCCGTTGCGGCTATCCTGTCACTGCTACTCCCGGTCAGCGTACTCATGCGCCGTCATAGCGCTCCGGGACGATGATGAGGAGCCGCCACTGCGGAGGAAGTGCAGAATGCGCCCGCGCGCCTTGGGCAGGGGCGGCGGCGAGCGGCGCTCCACCTTCACGATGCGTCGGGTGGCGGCAAGAGACACTCCTCCTTCACGACGCATCGGGGCGGCAGTGAGAGCCGCTCCTGCTTGACACGACGTTTGATTTGGACGCCGCGGTTGCGCGGCGGGCGAAGAGCGTGTAGAGGATGTCGGCTCCGGCTTTACGGGGAGGAGCACCCCGCTAGGGGAGCCGGGTCGCTGGTGTGGACGATAGAGCGATGGAGCATCAACTCCATCTGTTCCTCGAACTGTGTGTCCGTGCCAGCTTAGACCTTGCCCGGCACCGTCGGTGTGGACTGCGGTGGCGGTGGCAGCTGGTCCTCCTCGTCGCGCGGAAGATATGATGATCTTCACCCGCTTTGAGTCGCTGCCAGGCGACGAGGACGACGGCCCCGGAATTTCAGGGCGGTGTCTCCACGAGTCGTCAGATCCCACCCTGGAACCGCCTGCCAGCGCTGACGCCCAGGACTTGCCCATCGCAGCCAGAGATGTGGAGGGAGATGGGCGGGGAGGGGAGGAGGAGCATGCGATGTGGACGACTTCGGAGCACGGCTTAAATAGCCGCGCCAGGCCATGCGAAGAGCCGGTCAGTCGCTTCAATGCGGCGCAGCGGCAGGAGTTGGTTCCTCGGGAACCTGCGTCCGCATTGAAGCGGCGGCTGCTGAGAGGTCGCGTCGGTCAGCGCCGCCCTCCCTCCCTCCGGTCATATCACAGCATCAATGTCAGCCTCCGCATGCCTGGGCCGGCATGAATGCGGCACGTGCATCGGAAGAAAAGTGTGGGAGGGGCGGGTGATGGGTTTTTGGTGGTCCAGGGGCGGTCAGAAGCGGACTTCCGCAAAGCTCCCGCACTTTTGTTCTGATTTACGAGAGAAATCGCGTCCGGACCATCCCGCAGACTGATACAGGTCAGCGTTGGATGTCGTCCGCGGTTCGAACAGTTACGGGAGGTTTACTACCCCGTTTGGACATGCTAAGAGCATCTCCAGCCACGCCCCCAGAACGGCCTCCCCAGGTGATTTTTTTTGCGCCGGCGCCGAAAAAACGGCCCAGTCGCGCCCCCAGGAGCCCGTTTTTCTTCGTCTTGGGCCGAAATCAGCACCGGCGGACCCAAGCTAAACCCGACGCGCCGGGGGGCGCCCGGGGGCGCCAGGTCGAGTGTTTTGGCGCAAAACAGCCGCGGGCTCGCCGAGTCAGCGAGACGGCCGCTTCGTCGACCTCATCGCCTCGGTTCCCGCGGGAATCAATGCGTTTATACCTCACGGGCGGCACTGTGAAGACGCCGCCGACGCGCGTCCCGCCTGCATGACCCCCCCCCCTCCCGACCACCCCGCTTCGGCTATAAAAGGCGCCCCCTCCCAGCGGGTGAGCGCCACAGCCTCCCCCTCTCCCTCCCGCGAAAGCCTTCTCCCCCCGATGAGCTCTCCCACCACTCCCCTGCCCGCCGACGAGCGAAACCATGGCGGAGACATACCCAGGCGACGGCGCAGCGGCGAACGGCTTCAGCCGCCGACACCTCTAGGAGCCGGAGGCGCGCCTTCTGTACGAGGCCGAGTACCCAGCGCCCCCCAACATGCGCGTGTCGGGTTCGTGGAGACTGAGCGTCGGCGGCGTCCCGGTGCCGCCGGTGCCCGAAGGGGAGGCACGGCGGGCGGAGAATGCCCGCATCCGCTCCTTGCTGACGGAGGGCAGCGGAACGAGCCGAGATACGCTCCCGACAGCAAAACGTTGTGGACGCTGTACTTCGAGCACCGCCGCGAGGAGCAGATCGCCTCCGTCAACGTCACCATCCCCCGCGGCCGCCTCAACTCCGAAGGACGGCGCGAGTGGTGGGGCGTCCCCGGCCGCACACTCGACGCCGTCCTCGACCACATTGAGACCGGCAATGTGCCGCGGCTGGAGTACCCGATGCGCCCCTCCTTCTCTCGCCGCCGCGACAGTTCCTGGATGCCGCGACGAATGGAGCCGGGGTCGTCCTCGTCGTCAGGCTCCGGCTCGCCGGCCCTCCGCCCCGTCAAACCCGAGCTGAAGGAGACACCACTTGGGCGTCGCGCTCGCAGCGGCGCCCTCGTCATCAAGGAGCCCTCGCCTGCGGTGGCACCGACGAGGCGCTCCCTTCGTCTGGTCTGGCTAAAGCCCGAGCTGGACATGCTTCCCGTGAAGCCGGAGCACGCCGGCATGGTAGCCCCCGACGACTAGTCCGCCCTCAAATGGGCGAGGGAGGACTACGTCGGCGAGCAGGTGCGCCGCCAGCGTCGGGCGTACCTGGAGACCCAGGCCCGTAGCCGCGCCGAGGCCCGTCGCCGCGCCGAGGAGGGCGGTGTTATCGTCATCGACAGCGACGACGAGGGCGAGGCCGGGCCGTCAAGCGCTGTCCGCGACCCCGGCGAGGGATGCAGCAGGGACGCCGCAGGTGAGGCGCACGACGACGACGACGACTACACCCGCTTTTACAGGCTTCTCGGCATGTAGACGACGGCGGCGGCGATGGTGGCGGCAGCGGCTAGGCTTTTTAGTTCGTTTTTAAGTTAGTTCATGCATGTTTTTAAGTTTTTGTACAAATTTCGACGAAAAATGGTTGAGTTCATGCAAAAGTCGCCGAGTTTGCAAAAAAATTGAAACGAACTTCGCCGAACCCGTGGCAACCGTGGACGTGTGACTGGGAGCGAACTGGACCCCAAAAAACGATCTAGCGCCGGCTCGCCCCCAGGCCGCTCTTTTTCGACGCCTTGAAGAACCGAACGGCTGGAGATGCTTTAAGAAAAAACGCTCACGGGTGCTACCGCCGCCGCCCCGTCGAAAAATGAAGTGGCAGCCCCACCTGTCATCAATCAAAAAGTAAAAGAAGAAACTACCTCCCCCTTTCCTTCTCCCCCGTCTCCGGACTATTTTCTTTCCCCGAAGCGCCTCGCCTCCTCTCCGATCCCGCCACGAAGCAAGGGCTCGCCATGGAGACCAGCGCCAGCGGGGCGGAGCCCGCGAACGCCGGGATCGAGGTGTCCGCTGACCCCTGCAGCTCCGCGGGCGGCGGCCATCGACTCTCAGTGCACCAGATCGTTGGCGGCGGCAAAGGTAACCACTACTCTTCTACCCCCAGTTATCTCCTCCCGTTTTCTGCTGAGTTCGGGGTAAATCGCTCTTACACTACAGCTGTGTGATTGCAAACGCGAATTGGATGTTGTGAGGCGGATGGATGATTGGCCAGATTGTCACTGGGCTTTCCGATGGTCTCTCTCGATTGGATCATGTGTATTTGCGGGAGTAATGGCAGGGTTGAGTAAAGGTGGTTGACCTTTTGGCTTTCATTTCGTAGGTTAAGTAGAAGAAGCGTGCGTGAGTGTGGCCAAGGCTGGGTGTAGGTCTGTAGACTGTAGTTCAGATTGTGTACTGTGGTTTCAGAGAGCGCGTGCTAGGATGTGAGTGTACACAGGTAACTGAGATCATGCCATTAAGTTTTGCTCTGAATTCTAGCTGATGCTTATCAACTCAATCACCATTGAAATACATGTGATTCATAACTCAAAGCAAACATGGCATGTTGGCCACCTGTACATACTGAACCAATACCTTAGGTATTATTATTACTGCTATTAATGTTATTATTTTAAATTCTTTTCTGCAACGTGTTGTGTTAGTATCAATACTCAAATGAGAGACCAATCATTAGGAGTACTAACCTGTCATACTACAAAGCGGTAGCTAAATAATTGCTACACTTATCTCAGATGACTGTTTCTTATGTTTATTATCTGAATTTCTGATACACTTAATTGATAGTTTGTAATCTGAATTTCTGGTACACTTAATTTCCCTGCAAAAAATAAATAAATTGACCAGCTTAACTTCAAGAGTACTGTCCTTTGTATATTTCTCTTGTGCAATGGTAAGGGTAAGGTTGAAGTAATATCCAGCGGTATGATTTTGCCCTTTTTATGCCTCCACGTACAGTTGGCCTTATGTATCTCTTGCTCATTGATTTAAGATGTTTTTCCTATCTTTCAGCTGCTGATATCATCTTATGGAAGTGTAAACGTGCTACTGTTGGTGTTATATTTGGTGCTACTATTGCATGGTGGTTGTTCGAGAAGTCCGAACTATCGTTCTTGACTATCTGCTGTGATGTACTGCTCATTTTGATAGTTGTACAGCTCATATGGGTCAAAATATCTGGGTTGCTAAATAAGTAAGGAACCTTATCGATGATTTTGTGTTCTTACATATTTCAACAGAAGTTTATCAATGTATTTGTTATCGGTTAATTATTGTAGGCAACCTAGGCAACTGCCTGAGTTAGTTCTGTCAGAGGAGATGGTTAATAATGCTGCGGCTTCATTCCGTGTTAAAGTGAACAACATGCTAATGATTGCACATGACATTACTCTTGGCAAAGACTTCCGGCTCTTTTTCCAGGTTAGCTATTATGCCATTGTTTCTCTTTGGTTGTTACATGAGATCATTATGATTACTGACCAGTGAAAATTCTTCACAGGTTGTGTCGGTCCTGTGGTTGCTATCTGTTATTGGCAATTTCTACTCTTCTGTAACTCTTGCTTATATAGGTATGTTATGGTGTAAACATCTTATTTTGAGTCCACACAGGCAGAGAAATGTAGGGGCATATGGTACCGGGCATGCATAATCATGTCTCTGTTGGTCCTTTGTGGAGATTCCATTACTAACTTTACAGTGTATGGATGACAGGAACCATTGCTCTGGTGACAGTACCTGTACTTTACCATAGACACCAGGAGCACGTGGACAGGTATGCTGGGATGGTCCACCGGAATATCTCAAGGCATTACAAGATCGTCGACGAAAATGTGATAAGCAGACTACCTAGAAGCTTCATCAGAGATAAAGATGATTGATCTGCGTCAAAGTTTGATGCTTGTCATTTTTATGCTCGTTAAATAGTTTGGGTTTGTTGTATTTCTGCATCGTAGGTTGCATCAAGTAGGTATCTAGATCAGTGGAAACTGAAACTTGATTTAGGTACCTTTTCAGTGTACTGTTGATCAATAAGATCAATGCCAAAAGGGCATGCAGAAGATCGCAGCACCTCGACCAATATCCTTGAACACATCTGTATAGACTGATCTACGTGTTACCCCTGATGTTTTTTTTTCATCTCTTTTGAGATGGACCATTGAGTTGGTTTTCGCAGCAAAATGAGCTGCAATTGCAACCTCTTAAAAATTTAACTGTTGTCATGAGTACGGAAGTTAAGTAGTTGTCACGTACTCACACTGTATCAAAATATAAGATGTTTTTACAGTTTAATTCTATTTTGATACAGAGGAAGTAAATCACTCTAGACCTGTTTCCTGGTCAAGTTTGTACTTCATCCCAAAATAAGTGTCTTTTGGGACGGAGGGAGTATATAATTGCAACTGGCAACACAGTATTGTGAACTTATTTAGTACTCCCTCCGTCCGGAAATACACGTCGGAGAAATGGATGTATCTAGACGTATTTTAGTTATAGATACATCCAATTTTATTCACCCCTCCGACAAATATTTCGGGAAGGAGGGAGTACTAGCAGAACGCTCGTGCGTTGCTATGGGCTATCCACCGTGTTATCTCTAATAGCCGTCCAGCACAAAAACCGCATCCCGTGATGCATCTTCCCTTTTTTTGTCGAAACCTCCCCTTCCCGCTTGGTTTGCCGTCATAGTGGGATGTTTCTCGCTGGAATCACCTCCTTTAAAACCAGATGACGTCCACCTCATCTTCGCCGTGCATTATAGGGATGAAAATTTTCATGTTTACAATACAGTAGAGTGGATTAAACTAAGTTATACTATTGACACAAAACAACAAATAATTATAGAGATTATTCCCAAAGGGCCATTCAACCTGGTAAATGCACACTGGCGTTGGAGGCGAATGGCAACGTGAACGTATTCCTAGTCACCAATAAGCTCCACCTCCAGCCCACATATACTACAGGGGATAATTGTCGTTCTTCTCTTCCTCCTCCTCCCCTACATGTTCTACTCTTAGCCTCTTTGCCAAGATGTTTCATTGGCGCCAACCAGCACCACGTCAACATTAGTGTGTTCGACGTCGACACATCATCTTCTTCTTTCTCATTCCTCGTCAACTTTAATTCTCATTCCTACTTACTTTTTAGAATACCCTTTCTTTAATTTTTTTCGTCTTAATTTTTGAAACACTCTTTCTTTCTCAAACACCATGGACCACTTGGTGGATTTAGTTCTTTTTCCTTCTTATTCTTGTAACAATCTTCCTTTCTACTATAGCATGAACCAACTGGTCAATGTTGTGTCGTGTTGTCCTCACTCGTGAATGTTTCGGCAACCGTCAGCGTGTGGACATCTTACAGAGCATAGTCATCATCCATCTTGGTGAACGCTAGGTCGCCCATGTCGCGAGCGCATGGTGGTCGTCAAGGTTTTTAATTTTAGAAAAAAATAATATTTTTGGACCTTACCAAAATAAGCGAAATTTCGAAAATTGTTTCGGATTTTGAGATTTCAAATATCACTTAATTTTAATGAATTCTAACATAATTTGAATTTACTTTGAAATCGGTTAGAATCTACCTCAGAAATTCGGGGTTAAAAATATTTCAGACCCCAATTTCGCACATTTCCCTGAAATATGTCGTTGTCCATGTTGGCAAGCGGAGCTCGGCCATGTTGCTGAGAGCCTGTTGATCGTCCTTGCCATCGAGCGCCTTCAAAATGATTTGGCACGATTAACTGCTTGCTATATTAGTTTAGTACACAAATAATTAACGGCCTACATAATTCTCTGCATGCCTAGTTAAGTGTCAACCAGATCAGTTGACTAGTTGGAAAAATTCCATGCTTCTACTATCTATAGGCATAAATAACTATCTACCTAATTAATTAATTGCATTAATGACTTGATTTCCAGATTGATTCGATGCGAAACATTTTCTATTTAAATGGACCTAATGAATTGTAAAAGATCGAGGATGTTGCCTAGAGGGGGGGTGAATAGGCGTTTTAAAATAATTACGGTTTAGGCGTGAACAAATGCGGAATAAACCTAGCGGTTAATTTGTCAAGCACAAAATCTACAACAACTAGGCTCACCTATGTGCACCAACAACTTATGCTATGCAAGATAAATAACTAAGTGATAGCAAGATATATGACAAGAAACAATATGGCTTTCACAAAGTAAAGTGCATAAGTAAAGGGCTCGGGTAAGAGATAACCGAGGCATGCGGAGACGATGATGTATCCCAAAGTTCACACCCTTGCGGATGCTAATCTCCGTTTGGAGCGATGTGGAGGCACAATGCTCCCCAAGAAGCCACTAGGGCCATCGTAATCTCCTCACGCCCTCGCACAATGCAAGATGCCGTGATTCCACTAAGGGACCCTTGAGGGCGGTCACCGAACTCGTACAAATGGAAACCCTTGGGGGCGGTCACCGAACCCGTACACTTTGGTAACCCTTGGGGGCGGTCACCGGTACCCGTCAAATTGCTCGGGGTGATCTCCACAACCTAATTGGAGACCCCGACGCTTGCCCGGAGCTTTACACCATAATGATTGAGCTCTGAACACCACCAACCGTCTAGGGTGCCCAAGCACCCAAGAGGAACAAGCTCAAGGGTACCAAGCACCCAAGAGTAATAAGCTTCTCAGCTTGTAACTTCCACGAATCACCGTGGAGAACTCAAACCGATGCACCAAATGCAATGGCAAGGGCACACGGAGTGCCCAAGTCCTTCTCTCCCAAATCCCACCAAAGCAACTATTGTTAGGGAAGAAAATGAGAGAAAGAACAAGAAGGAGAACACCAAGAACTCCAAGATCTAGATCCAAAGGGTTCCCCTCACATAGAGGAGAAAGTGATTGGTGGAAATGTGGATCTGGATCTCCTCTCTCCTTTCCCCAAAAAACTAGCAAGAATCCATGGAGGGATTGAGAGATAGCAAGCTCGAAGAAGGTCAACAATGGGGGAAGAACACGAGCTCAAAGGATAGGGTTCATTGGGGAAGAAGACCCCCTTTTATAGGTGGGGAAAAATGTTGGGGAACGTAGTAATTTCAAAAAAATTCCTACGCACACGCAAAATCATGGTGATGCATAGCAACGAGAGGGGAGAGTGTTGTCCATGTACCCTCGTAGACTGAAAGTGGAAGCGTTAGAACAACGCGGTTGATGTAGTCGTACGTCTTCACGGCCCGACCGATCAAGCACCGAAACTACGGCACCTTCGAGTTCTAGCACACGTTCAGCTCGATGACGATCCCCGTACTCCGATTCAGCAGAATGTCGGGGAAGAGTTCCGTCAGCACGACGGCGTGGTGACGATCTTGATGTTCTACCGTCGTAGGGCTCCGCCTAAGCACCGCTACAATATTATCGAGGAGGACTATGGTGGAGGGGGCACCGCACACGGCTAAGAGATCAAGAGATCAATTGTTGTGCCTAGAGGTGCCCCCCTGCCCCCGTATATAAAGGAGCAAGGGGGGAGGGGGCGGCCGGCCTAGGAGGGGGCGCGCCATGGGGAGTCCTACTCCCACCGGGAGTAGGACTCCCTCCTTCCTTGTTGGACTAGGAGAGGGGGAAGGAAAGGGAGAGGAGGAGAAGGAAAGAGGGGGCCGGCCCCCCTTGCCCTAAACCAATTCGGTTTGGGCCTTGGGGGGCGCGCCCCACACTCCCCTTGCTGCCCTCTATTTCCACTAAGGCCCATGTAGGCCCATTAAGCCCCCGGGGGGTTTGCGGTAACCCTAGAGTACTCCGGTAAAATCCCGATTTCACCCGGAACACTTCCGACATCCAAATATAGGCTTCCAATATATCAATCTTCATGTCTCAGCCATTTCGAGACTCCTCGTCATGTCCATAATCACACCCAGGACTCCGAACAAACTTCGGTACATCAAAACTCATAAACTCATAACATAACTGTCATCGAAACCTTAAGCGTGCGGACCCTACGGGTTCAAGAACTATGTAGACATGACCGAGAACCGTTTCCGGTCAATAACCAATAGCGGAACCTGGATGCTCATATTGGCTCCTACATATTCTACGAAGATCTTTATCGGTCAAACCGCATAACAACATACATTGTTCCCTTTGTCATCGGTATGTTACTTGCCCGAGATTCGATCATAGGTATCCTAATACCTAGTTCAATCTCGTTACCGGCAAGTCTCTTTACTCGTTACGTAATGCATCATTCCGTAACTAACTCATTAGCTACATTGCTTGCAAGGCTTATAGTGATGTGCATTACCGAGAGGGCCCAGAGATACCTCTCTGACAATCGGAGTGACAAAACCTAATCTCGAAATACGCCAACTCAACATGTACCTTTGGAGACACCTGTAGAGCTCCTTTATAATCACCCAGTTATGTTGTGACGTTTGGTAGCACACAAAGTGTTCCTCCGGTAAACGGGAGTTGCATAATCTCATAGTTGTAGGAACTTGTATAAGTCATGAAGAAAGCAATGGCAACATACTAAATGATCAAGTGATAAGCTAACGGAATGGGTCAAGTCAATCGCATCATTCTCCTAATTGATGTGATCCCGTTAATCAAATGACAACACATGTCTATGGTTAGGAAACATAACCATCTTTGATTAATGAGCTAGTCAAGTAGAGGCATACTAGTGACATTAAGTTTGTCTATGTATTCACACATGTATCATGTTTCCGGTTAATACAATTCTAGCATGAATAATAAACACTTATCATGATATGAGGAAATAAATAATAACTTTATTATTGCCTCTAGGGCATATTTCCTTCAGTCTCCCACTTGCACTAGAGTCAATAATCTAGATTACACGGTAATGATTCTAACACCCATGGAGTCTTGGTGCTGATCATGTTTTGCTCGTGGAAGAGGCTTAGTCAACGGGTCTGCAACATTCAGATCCGTATGTATCTTGCATATCTCTATGTCTCCTACCTGGACTTGGTCCCAGATGGAATTGAAGCGTCTCTTGGTGTGCTTGGTCCTCTTGTGAAATCTGGATTCCTTTGCCAAGGCAATTGCACCAGTATTGTCACAGAAGATCTTCATTGGTCCCGATGCACTAGGTATGACACCTAGATCGGAAATGAACTCCTTCATCAAGACTCCTTCATTTGCTGCTTCCGAAGCAGCTATGTACTCCGCTTCGCATGTAGATCCCGCCACGACGCTTTGTTTAGAACTGCACCAACTGACAGCTCCACCATTCAATATAAACACGTATCCGGGTTGCGATTTAGAATCGTCCGGATCAGTGCCAAAGCTTGCATCGACGTAACCATTTACGACTAGCTCTTTGTCACCTCCATAAACGAAAAACATATCCTTAGTCCTTTTCAGGATATTCTTGACCGCTGTCCAGTGATCCATTCCTGGATTACTTTGGTACCTCCCTGCTAAACTTATTGCTAAGCATACATCAGGTCTGGTACACAGCATTGCATACATGATAGAGCCTATGGCTGAAGCATAGGGAACATCTTTCATTTTCTCTCTATCTTCTGCTGTGGTCAGGCATTGAGTTTGACTCAACTTCACACCTTGTAATACAGGCAAGAACCCTTTCTTTGCCTGATCCATTTTGAACTTTTTCAAAACTTTATCAAGGTATGTGCTTTGTGAAAGTCCAATTAAGCGTCTTAATCTATCTCTATAGATCTTGATGCCCAATATGTAAGCAGCTTCACCGAGGTCTTTCATTGAAAAACTTTTATTCAAGTATCCCTTTATGCTATCCAGAAATTCTATATCATTTCCAATTAACAATATGTCATCTACATATAATATCAGAAATGCTACAGAGCTCCCACTCACTTTCTTGTAAATACAGGCTTCTCCAAAAGTCTGTATAAAATCATATGCTTTGATCACACTATCAAAGCGTTTATTCCAACTCCGAGAGGCTTGCACCAGTCCATAAATGGATCGCTGGAGCTTGCACACTTTGTTAGCACCTTTTGGATCGACAAAACCTTCCGGTTGCATCATATACAACTCTTCTTCTAGAAATCCATTCAGGAATGCAGTTTTGACATCCATTTGCCATATTTCATAATCATAAAATGTTGCAATTGCTAACATGATTCGGACAGACTTAAGCATCGCTACGGGTGAGAAAGTCTCATCGTAGTCAACCCCTTGAACTTGTCGAAAACCTTTCGCAACAAGTCGAGCTTTGTAGACAGTTACATTACCATCAGCATCAGTCTTCTTCTTGAAGATCCATTTATTCTCGATGGCTTGCCGATCATTGGGCAAGTCAACCAAAGTCCATACTTTGTTCTCATACATGGATCCCATCTCAGATTTCATGGCCTCAAGCCATTTTGCGGAATCTGGGCTCATCATCGCTTCCTCATAGTTCGTCGGTTCGCCATGGTCAAGTAACATGACTTCCAGAATAGGATTACCGTACCACTCTGGTGTGGATCTTACTCTGGTTTACCTACGAGGTTTGGTAGTAACTTGATCTGAAGTTTCATGATCAATATCATTAGCTTCCTCACTGATTGGTGTAGTTGTCACAGGAACCGGTTCTTGTGATGAACTACTTTCCAATAAGGGAGCAGGTACAGTTACCTCATCAAGTTCTACTTTCCTCCCACTCACTTCTTTTGAGAGAAACTCCTTCTCTAGAAAGGATCCAAATTTAGTAACAAAAATCTTGCCCTCAGATCTATGATAGAAGGTGTACCCAATAGTCTCTTTTGGGTATCCTATGAAGACACATTTCTCCGATTTGGGTTCGAGCTTATCTGGTTGAAGTTTCTTCACATTAGCGTCGCAACCCCAAACTTTAAGAAATGACAACTTTGGTTTCTTGCCAAACCACAGTTCATAAGGCGTCGTCTCAACGGATTTTGATGGTGCCCTATTTAACGTGAATGCGACCGTCTCTAAAGCATAACCCCAAAACGATAGCGGTAAATTAGTAAGAGACATCATAGATCGCACCATATCTAGTAAAGTGCGATTACGACGTTCGGACACACCATTTCATTGTGGTGTTCCGGGTGGCGTGAGTTGCGAAACTATTCCGCATTGCTTCAAATGTAAACCAAACTTGTAACTCAAATATTCTCCTCCACGATCAGATCGTAGAAATTTTGTTTTCTTGTTACGATGATTTTCCACTTCACTCCGAAATTCTTTGAACTTTTCAAATGTTTCAGACTTGTGTTTCATCAAGTAGATATACCCATATCTGCTCAAATCATATGTGAAGGTGAGAAAATAACGATACCCGCCGCGAGCCTCAATATTCATTGGACCACATACATCAGTATGTATGATTTTCAACAAATCAGTTGCTCGCTCCATAGTTCCGGAGAACGGCGTTTTAGTCATCTTGCCCATGAGGCACGGTTCGCAAGTACCAAGTGATTCATAATCAAGTGATTCCAGAAGCCCATCAGTATGGAGTTTCTTCATGCGCTTTACACCAATATGACCCAAACGACAGTGCCACAAATAAGTTGCACTATCATTATCAACTCTGCATCTTTTGACTTCATCATTATGAATATGTGTATCACTACTATCGAGATTTAATAAAAATAGACCACTCTTCAAGGGTGCATGACCATAAAAGATATTACTCATATAAATAGAACAACCATTATTCTCTGATTTAAATGAATAACTGTCTCGCATCAAACATGATCCAGATATAATGTTCATGCTCAACGCTGGCACCAAATAACAATTATTCAGGTCTAAAACTAATCCCGATGGTAGATGTAGAGGTAGCGTGCCGACCGCGATCACATCGACTTTGGAACCATTTCCCACGCGCATCGTCACCTCATCCTTAGCCAATCTTCGCTTAATCCGTAGTCCCTGTTTCGAGTTGCAAATATTAGCAACAGAACCAGTATCAAATACCCAGGTGCTACTGCGAGCATTAGTAAGGTACACATCAATAACATGTATATCACATATACCTTTGTTCACCTTGCCATCCTTCTTATCCGCCAAATACTTGGGGCAGTTCCGCTTCCAGTGTCCAGTCTGCTTGCAGTAGAAGCACTCAGTCTCAGGCTTAGGTCCAGATTTGGGTTTCTTCTCTTGAGCAGCAAATTGCTTGCTGTCCTTCTTGAAGTTCCCCTTCTTCTTCCCTTTACCCTTTTTCTTGAAACTGGTGGTCTTATTGACCATCAACACTTGATGCTCCTTCTTGATTTCTACCTCCGCAGCCTTTAGCATTGCGAAGAGCTCGGGAATAGTCTTGTCCATCCCTTGCATATTATAGTTCATCACAAAGCTCTTGTAGCTTGGTGGCAGTGATTGAAGAATTCTGTCAATGACACTATCATCAGGAAGATTAACTCCCAGTTGAATCAAGTGATTATTATACCCAGACATTTTGAGTATATGTTCACTGACAAAACTATTCTCCTCCATCTTACAGCTACAGAACTTATTGGAGACTTCATATCTCTCAATCCGGGCATTTGCTTGAAATATTAACTTCAACTCCTGGAACATCTCATATGCTCCATGACGTTCAAAACATCGTTGAAGTCCCGGTTCTAAGCCGTAAAGCATGGCACACTAAACTATCGAGTAGTCATCAGCTTTGCTCTAACGTCGTCAGTTGCATCTGCAGTAGGCCTGGCACTCAGCGGTGCTTCCAGGATGTAATTCTTCTATGCAGCAATGAGGATAATCCTCAAGTTACGGACCCAGTCCGTGTAATTGCTACCATCATCTTTCAACTTAGCTTTCTCAAGGAACACATTAAAATTCAACGGAACAACAGCACGAGCCATCTATCTACAACAAACATAGACAAGCAAAATACTATCAGGTACTAAGTTCATGATAAATTTAAGTTCAATTAATCATATTACTAAAGAACTCCCACTTAGACAGACATCTCTCTAGTCATCTAAGTGATCACGTGATCCAAATCAACTAAACCATGTCCGATCATCACGTGAGATGGAGTAGTTTTAAATGGTGAACATCACTATGTTGATCATATCTACTATATGATTCACGTTCGACCTTTCGGTCTCTGTGTTCCGAGGCCATATCTGTATATGCTAGGCTCGTCAAGTTTAACTTGAGTATTCCGCGTGTGCAACTGTTTTGCACCCGTTGTATTTGAACATAGAGCCTATCACACCCGATCATCACGTGGTGTCTCAGCACGAAGAACTTTCGCAACGGTGCATACTCAGGGAGAACACTTCTTGATAATTAGTGAGAGATCATCTTAAAATGCTATTGTCAATCAAAGCAAGATAAGATGCATAAAGGATAAACATCACATGCAATCAATATAAGTGATATGATATGACCATCATCATCTTGTGCTTGTGATCTCCATCTCCGAAGCACCGTCGTGATCGCCATCGTCACCGGCACGACACCTTGATCTCCATTGTAGCATCATTGTCGTTTACGCCATCTATTGCTTCTACGACTATCGCTACCGCTTAGTGATAAAGTAAAGCAATTACAGGGCGTTTGCATTTCATACAATAAAGCGACAACCATATGACTCCTGCCAGTTGCCGATAACTTCGGTTACAAAACATGATCATCTCATACAATAAAATATAGCATCACATCTTGACCATATCACATCACAACATGCCCTGCAAAAACAAGTTAGACGTCCTCTACTTTGTTGTTGCAAATTTTACGTGGCTGCTATGGGCTGAGCAAGAACCGTTCTTACCTACGCATCAAAACCACAATGATAGTTCGTCAAGTTAGTGATGTTTTAACCTTCGCAAGGACCGGGCATAGCCACACTCGGTTCAACTAAAGTTGGAGAAACAGACACCCGTCAGCCACCTGCGTGCAAAGCACGTCGGTAGAACCAGTCTCGCGTAAGCGTACGCGTAATGTCGGTTCGGGCCGCTTCATCCAACAATACCGCCGAACCAAAGTATGACATGCTGGTAAGCAGTATGACTTGTATCACGCACAACTCACTTGTGTTCTACTCGTGCATATAACATCTACGCATAAAACCTGGCTCTGATACCACTGTTGGGGAACGTAGTAATTTCAAAAAAAATCCTACGCACACGCAAGATCATGGTGATGCATAGCAACGAGAGGGGAGAGTGTTGTCCACGTACCCTCGTAGACCGAAAGCGGAAGCGTTAGAACAACGCGGTTGATGTAGTCGTATGTCTTCCCGGCCCGACCGATCAAACACCGAAACTACAGCACCTCCGAGTTCTAGCACACGTTCAGCTCGATGACGATCCCCGTACTCCGATCCAGCAGAATGTCGGGGAAGAGTTCCGTCAGCACGACAGCGTGGTGACGATCTTGATGTTCTACCGTCGCAGGGCTTCGCCTAAGCACCGCTACAATATTATCGAGGACTATGGTGAAGGGGGGCACCGCACACGGCTAAGAGATCAAGAGATCAATTGTTGTGTCTAGAGGTGCCTCCTGCCCCCGTATATAAAGGAGCAAGGGGGGAGGGGGCGGCCGGCCTAGGAGGGGGCGCGCCATGGGGAGTCCTACTCCCACCGGGAGTAGGACTCCCTCCTTCCTTGTTGGACTAGGAGAGGGGGAAGGAAAGGGAGAGGAGGAGAAGGAAAGAGGGGCCCGGCCCCCCTTGCCCTAAAACAATTCGGTTTGGGCCTTGGGGGGCGCACCCCACACTCCCCTTGCTGCCCTCTATTTCCACTAAGGCCCATGTAGGCCCATTAAGCCCCCGGGGGGTTTGCGGTAACCCCCGGTACTCCGGTAAAATCCCGATTTCACCCGGAACACTTCCGACATCCAAATATAGGCTTCCAATATATCAATCTTCATGTCTCAGCCATTTCGAGACTCCTCGTCATGTCCATAATCACACCCGGGACTCCGAACAAACTTCGGTACATCAAAACTCATAAACTCATAATATAACTGTCATCGAAACCTTAAGCGTGCGGACCCTACGGGTTCGAGAACTATGTAGACATGACCGAGAACCGTTTCCGGTCAATAACCAATAGCGGAACCTGGATGCTCATATTGGCTCCTACATATTCTACGAAGATCTTTATTGGTCAAACCGCATAACAACATACATTGTTCCCTTTGTCATCGGTATGTTACTTGCCCGAGATTCGATCGTCGATATCCTAATACCTAGTTCAATCTCGTTACCGGCAAGTCTCTTTACTCGTTACGTAATGCATCATTTCGTAACTAACTCATTAGCTATATTGTTTGCAAGGCTTATAGTGATGTGCATTACCGAGAGGGCCCAGAGATACCTCTCCGACAATCGGAGTGACAAAACCTAATCTCGAAATACGCCAACTCAACATGTACCTTTGGAGACACCTGTAGAGCTCCTTTATAATCACCCAGTTACGTTGTGACGTTTGGTAGCACACAAAGTGTTCCTCCAGTAAACGGGAGTTGCATAATCTCATAGTTGTAGGAACTTGTATAAGTCATGAAGAAAGCAATAGCAACATACTAAACGATCAAGTGCTAAGCTAACAGAATGGGTCAAGTCAATCACATCATTCTCCTAATGATGTGATCCCGTTAATCAAATGACAACACATGTCTATGGTTAGGAAACATAACCATCTTTGATTAATGAGCTAGTCAAGTAGAGGCGTACTAGTGACATTAAGTTTGTCTATGTATTCACACATGTATCATGTTTCCGGTTAATACAATTCTAGCATGAATAATAAACATTTATCAAGATATGAGGAAATAAATAATAACTTTATTATTGCCTCTAGAGCATATTTCCTTCAAAAAAAATCCAACTGTTATCCTCACAGCCCGCACCGAGCGGTACTACCGCTAGGGCGGCCATAGCCAAACAAACACTACTGCAACAAGGCAAAAAGACGGTACTACTGTCGGAGCGGTACTACCGCCTGCCCTTGCAATACTACCGCAGGGTTAGTATTCAATGGCCACACAGGTGCATCACACGACAGTATACACAATGAGGCAGCGGTACTACCGCTGGGGATAGCAGTACTACCGCATGTCCACGGATGTAAAAAATTACTGCCGCGCCTACATCCGCTGGAGCTAGCTTCGAGTAGAAAGCCGGCATGGTACTGCCGCTCATAGGGAGCGGTACTACCGCGTAAGGGCGGATGTAAAAAAATACATCGGCACGTACTTCCGCATGCATCATCGTCAGGACTGGAGGCAGCGGTACTACCACTCACCAGGAGCGGTACTACTGCTCCCTTGAGCAGTACTACTGCATGCCACATAGGCTTTAGCACTTGGCTGCCTTGATATCGTAGCTAAAGACAACAGAATGATACAATAAAACCAGAACTGCCATAACTTCTACAAATGAGCTCCGAATTGAGCAAACTCAAGCTTGTTGGATAGAAGACATGGAGTAGCATCGAAATGCTTGTTTGGTTCCCCTCACATGGAGTAGCATCAAAAGAAGAGGTAGGGAGGTATGCCTAGCATATAGAGGAGGAAACCTCCAACAGAGAAGAACCAGCATAACCTCCAACATCGAAAACATCATAGAAGATGCATGTGAACTCCGTTTTTGATGACCTCGAGCTTGTCATCAAGATGACCATAAGCTCTAAGACTCATAAAGAGAACCAAACAAGAACCAAAAAAGATGATGCAACAATGCAATGGTTTGATCTCTCTACGAATGATACGATCAAGCTACTCAACAAGAGCCCCCCTTGATAGTATAGCAATCGATCCTATAACCCGGTCTCCCAGCTACCACCATGAGACCGGAAAAATAGAAAACCTATCAAGGGCAAACCTTTGCCTTGCGCATGATCCACTTGAGCTAGATGATGACGATCTTGTCCTCCTCAAGATGGACCACCTTTCTTGATTGTGTTGGGTCAATGAGGACTAGGTGATTGCTCCCCCATACTCCACTATGGGTGAGCCACTCTTCGGCACATATTCACAAGTCCATTGACACCACAATGGACAGCAAGCTTCAAGCACTTGATCTCTTCGTGATGCTCCACTTGAACATGCACACTGCAACCTAACCCCACAAAGAACTCTCACGAAGACTAGGGGTTAGTACACAAAGCGTAATTGAAAATGCTTACCATACCATGGGATCACTTGATCCCTCTCGGTACATCTTCTACGCTTTGTCTGTTTATCAACTTGATTCACTCTTTGACTTATTCTTGATCAGCCTCTCACATGACCAATCTTTAGGTAATTCCTTGAATAGCACCTTGGTCATCACAAACTCTCCTTGAAACCACCAAATGGACTCCAAGAAAAGCCTATGGACAAATCCTTTAAATATAACTCAAGGCAACCATTAGTCCATAGAGATTGTCAAATATAACTCAAGTACAACTACAACTCCAAGGATTCCCATCAAGATGATGTGGATCCCGAAGAAGAAGAACTAGAGAGTTCTTGAGGGTGACTCCGCCAACATTCTTCACTCATATCATTAACGGTTTCCTTAAGGAAGAATTGTATATGATGCAGTCGGAAGGTTTTGTTGATCCTAAGAATGCTGACAAGGTGTGCAAGCTCCAACGCTCCAACTATGGTCTGGTGCAAGCATCTCGGAGTTGGAACATTCGCTTTAATGAAATGATCAAAGCGTTTGGGTTTATGCAGGATTATGGAGAAGTCTGTGTTTACAAGAAAGTGAGTAGGAGCTCTGTAGCATTTCTCATATTATATGTGGATGACATACTATTGATGGGAAATGATATAGAACTTTTGGAAAGCATAAAGGCCTACTTGAATAAGTGTTTTTCAATGAAGGACCTTGGAGAATCTGCTTACATATTAGGCATCAAGATCTATACAGATAGATCGAGACTCCTCATCGGTCTTTCACAAAGCACATACCTTGATAAGATATTGAAGAAGTTCAATATGGATCAGTCCAAGAAGGGGTTCTTGCCTGTATTGCATGGTGTGAAATTGAGCATGGCTCAATGCCCGACCTCGGCAGAAGATAGAGAAAAGATGAGCGTCATCCCCTATGCCTCAGCCATAGGGTCTATTATGTATGCCATGTTGTGTACCAGACCTGATGTGAACCTTGTCGTAAGTTTGGTAGGGAGGTACCAAAGTAATCCCGACATGGAACACTGGACAGCGGTCAAGAATATCCTGAAGTACCTGAAAAGGACTAAGGATATGTTTCTCATTTATGGAGGTGACGAAGAGCTCGTCGTAAAGGGTTACATCGATGCTAGCTTCGACATAGATCTGGATGACTCCAAGTCACAAACCGGATACGTGTACATTTTGAATGGTGGGGCAGTCAGCTGGTGCAGTTGCAAGCAAAGCGTCGTGGTGGGATCTACATGTGAAGCGGAGTACATGGCACCCTCGGAGGCAGCACATGAAGCAATCTGGATGAAGGAGTTCATTACCGACCTAGGAGTTATTCCCAATGCGTCGGGCACGATGACTCTCTTCTGTGATAACACTGGAGCTATTGCCCTTGCCAAGGAGCCCAGGTTTAACAAGAAGACCAGGCATATCAAGCGTCGCTTTAACTCCATTCGTGAAAATGTTCAAGATGGAGACATAGATATTTGTAAAGTGCATACAGATCTGAATGTCGCATTTCCGTTGACTAAACCTCTTCCACGAGCAAAACATGATCAACACCAGAACTCTATGGGTGTTCGATTCATCACAATGTAACTAGATTATTGACTCTAGTGCAAGTGGGAGACTGTTGGAAATATTCCCTAGAGGCAATAATAAAATGGTTATTATTATATTTCCTTGTTCATGATAATTATCTGTTGTTCATGCTATAATTGTATTAACCGGAAACCATAATACATGTGTGAATACATAGACCACAACATGTCCCTAGTGAGCCTCTAGTTGACTAGCTCGTTGATCAATACATGGTTATGGTTTCCTAACCATGGACATTGGATGTCGTTGATAACGGGATCACGTCATTAGGAGAATGATGTGATGGACAAGACCCAATCCTAAGCATAGCACAAGATCGTGTAGTTCGTTTAATAAGAGCTTTTCTAATGTCAAGTATCATTACCTTAGACCATGAGATTGTGCAACTCCCGGATACCGTAGGAATGCTTTGGGTGTACCAAACATCACAACGTAACTGGGTGGCTATAAAGGTGCACTACAGGTATCTCTGAAAGTGTCTGTTGGGTTCGCACGAATCAAGACTGGGATTTTTCACTCTGTATGACGAAGAGGTATCTCTGGGCCCACTCGGTAATGCATCATCATAATGAGCTCAATGTGACTAAGGAGTTAGTCACGGGATCATGCATTACGGAACGAGTAAAGAGACTTGCCAGTAACGAGATTGAGCGAGGTATTGGGATACCGACGATCGAATCTCGGGCATGTAACATACTGGTGGACAAAGGGAATTGTATACGGGGTTGATTGAATCCCCGACATCGTGGTTCATCCGATGAGATCATCATGGAACATGTGGGAGCCAACATGGGTAACCAGATCACGCTGTTGGTTATTGGCCGGAGAGATGTCTCGGTCATGTCTGCATGATTCCCGAACCCGTAGGGTCTACACACTTGAGGTTCGATGACGCTAGAGTTGTTATGGGAAATAGTATGTGGTTACCGAATGTTGTTAGGAGTCCCGGATGAGATCTCGGACATCACGAGGAGTTCCGAAATGGTCCGGAGATGAAGATTTATATATGGGAAGTCCTTATTCGGTCGCCGGAAGTGTTCTGTGGTTTACCGGTATTGTACCGGGACCACCAAAGGGGTTCCGGGGGTTCACCGGGAGGGTCCACCTGTCCCGGAGGGCCCTATGGTCTGAATATAGAGGGGAACCACTCCCTAGGTGGGCTGGGTGCCAACTCCCCCCTAGGGCCCATGCGCCAAGGCTTGGGGGAAACCCTAAGGGGGGCGCCCCCACCTAGCTTGGGGGGCAGGCCTCCCCCTTGCCCCCCCCCCTCTAGATGCATCTAGAGGGGGCTTGCCCCCTCTCCCTTGCCCCTATAAATAGTGGGGGGTGGGAGGGCTGGCGCACCCCTTCCCCTGGCGCAGCCCCTCCCTCCCAACACATCCTCCTCCTCCGTAGAGCTTGGCGAAGCCCTGCAAAAATACCACAAGCTCCACCACCACGCCGTCGTGCTGTCGGAGCTCTCCCTCAACTTCTCCTCTCCCCTTGCTGGATCAAGAAGGAGGAGAAGTCCCCGGGCTGTACGTGTGTTGAACGTGGAGGCGTCGTCCGTTCGGCGTTAGATCGGATCTTCCGCAATTTGAATCGCCGCGAGTACGACTCCATCATCCGCGTTCTAGCAACGCTTCCGCTTAGCGATCTGCAAAGGTATGAAGATGCACTTCCTCTCTCTCTCTCTCTTGTTGCTAGAATCTCCTAGATTGATCTTAGTGATACGTAGGAAAATTTTAAATTATTGCTACGTTCCCCAACACCCTGACCCAAGTACATTCATCAGTCAAGGCTTCCCATCTTTTTGGATGTGCGACTCAAGGCGCTTTTAGAGGGGGGGGGGCTCGGATCTTCAAGACCTCTATGTTCTTTGTCAACGTCTATTGACCATCATAGTTTTCGGAGAATAAATTTCCTCTCGTTCTTTTGGCAGTGTCATGAGGTTTCTGTCATCGCAAATCCGATTATTCAGATCAGATGAGTTTATATTGTTGTGTCAAGCTTTTTTATTGGTCTGATTCTTTATGGATGTGAAATCTTTCATGATACTAATGGTAAGGATATAGTGATTCTACGGCCTGCACTTCTAGGGAATCATCCCTGACCCAAGTATGTTCATCAATCAAGGCTTCCCATCTTTTTGGATGTGCGACTCAAGGTCTTTCAAAAACAATTATTGGTCATGTTCTTGCAGGTGAAAGAGTGACAAGATCGTTGCTCCAGTCCAATTGCAGCCTCTTTATTGAAGTCTTTGGAGTATTTCAAGGGATTTCATTGTAATTCTTAGTCATAGGAGTTACTTTGTATTTTATTAAATATTATGTCCAAATCAGTGTACCTGTAATTGTTATGAGTATGAATAAAGTTGCAGGTGTTTCTAAAAATATATTTTTTTGTTTATATTTCAAAATATATACGTAAAATTGTGTCTATCATAGATTGCCAGAGAACTTGTTTAGGCTCGCTAAGCTTTTAACGGTCTAAAAGTTATCAAAAAATACCAAATAAATAGCGGAGCATCTCTCTGATTTAATAAGATGATCCGGCGGAGGGATTATGAAAATATGCATTTATAGGTGTTCTCAACAAAAAAAAACAAGCATTTCAGCTCAAAGTGACATGAATATATATATATTTCAAACATTAAATTAGTGAAATTTTTAAGAAACTTCATCATGCATTTAAAAATGTTTACTGGGAGTAAAGTTTCCGTTACTGCAGTTTTTAAAAAGTTCTTGGCATTCAAAAAATATTAACGTGTTTGGAACAAATGTTTGTTACATTTTAAAAATATATTTATAAGTGTAAAAAGAACCTGGAATTTAATAAAAATATCACATACCATTCAAAGCAATGTTGTGCCACTAAAAAAAGTTCACAGTTTCAAAAAACATTTAAACAAATGTTTATATTATGTAAAAAGAATGCTTTCATAAGTTCAAAAATATTTCGTGCTATTCAAAAGTGTACATGACATTTTTTCAAAACAAATCACATAATTGAGAGAAAATGTTTGTACAATATACGAAAAATGTTCACATGACATTAAAAATTGTTTGTATAATATAAAAAATATATTCACGTAATAAAAATAAAATGTTTCGTGCCATTCAGAAAATGTGCAATGTTTTTTAATAATATATTCAAAAAATAATTCAAACATGTGGTTACTAAAATATTCTTTATGTATTTGAAAAATGTTCAACATGTATTAAAATAATATTAATTGTTTATACAAAAAATGTTCAGTACATGTATAATTTTTTTGATATGTATTTGAAAAAATAAAAATAAGAAAACAGAAATTAAACCAAAGGGGACAGGTGAAAATTGATAAAACACACAGAAACAAAAAGAAGATAAACAAAAGTTATCCTGAAGAAACCCAAAAACCAACTAAAAATAAAAACCATAAGAAAACAAAAATAAATCTAGAAAACCGAAAAGAAACTGTGCGCTGAAGGCACGTGTCGTAAAGAAACAATTACTCGCTTCGCCCTCCTGGGCACGTGTCGTAAAGAAACAATTACTTGCGGCAAAGGGTCGGCGTTTCGCACGGTGCGGCTCACCTGGGCCGGCCCATTTTGCAGTGACACGGGTTATCCTGAAGAAACCCAAAAACCAATTAAAAATAAAAATATTTTTTAAAAATAAAAACCATAAGAAAACAAAAATAAATCTAGAAAACCGAAAAGAAACTGCGCTGAAGGCACGTGTCGTAAAGAAACAATTACTCGCTTCGCCCTCCTGGGTACGTGTCGTAAAGAAACAATTACTTGCGGCAAAGGGTCGGCGTTTCGCACGGTGCGGCTCACCTGGGCCGGCCCATTTTGCAGTGACACGGGTTGGAAGCTTGTTAGCGATGTGAAAAAAAGGAGATAAATGAGCGTGTTGGCACTGGGATTCGTGCACGCGACCTCAAAGTGGGTTGCGCACTTTGTTGGCCAGTACAACCGACAAGTTCTTGTGGCAGATTGGCAGTGTGAAGCTTAAAGAAGTAAACCACAGCGGCAAAACTTAAACACCAGGTAGCACAAATTCCCATAAACAAACAAGTTCTTGTGGCAGATTGGCAGTGCGAAGCTTCAAGAAGTAAACGACAGCGGCAAAAATTAAACACCAGGTAGCACAAATTCCCATAAACAAACAAGTTCTAGGGTCAAATTGGCAGAGCGAAGCTTAAAAAAGTAAATGACAGTAGCAAAACTTAAATACCGGATAGCACAAATTCCTATAAACACAATCTGTCTGAGTAACTTAGAGTAGTAACATGCATACGTTACTACTCTATGTTACTACCCTTATAGTGGGAAGTGTCATATATGTAGTAATATATACATGCTCATTTATTGTTTTGTAGACTCATTTTACATTGAAAAGCGCTATGTGATGGTAACATATTAGGTTACTCTATTTGCCTCTCTCCTCATTAACTACTTGCCACATCAATATTTTTGCTTATGTGGCATCTATGTTACTACCTATGTTACTCCCACTATGACCAGCCTGAGGGATCGAACTGAAATGCTCTGGCTAGTAAACAACATCGCTAGCCACCATCATTACTGAGATTAGATGTCTAAAATGACAACCCAGTGTGTATGAACTATAAGCCACAAACAGGTTAAACTTTTTTCAAAATTTTGAAAGTGAGTTTCTTTTAGAAAAAGTAAATATTTTTTGAAACACGAACATTTTCTAATTTCTAATTTTTTATAAAAAGATGAACATTTTTTAAATTTGTGAACAAAAATTCAAAGGCAAACATTGTTTGAAATTCCCGGAACATTTTTTGAATTTGTGAATTAATTTTGAAACATGATATTTTTTGGAATTGCAAAAAAAATGAAAAGTGGGAACGTCTTCTGAAATTCCAGAACACTTCCTGAAATTGTGAGCAAAAATCAAATTATTAAATTTGAAATTCTAGAATTTTTTAATTTAAAAAAATTAATGTAGCTAAATTTTTTATTTTTTTAAAAATTTATGAACAAAAAATTAAAAAAAGAACATTATATAAAAAACGAACAAAATTTAAAATATGTGACCATTTTTAAAATTTCTAAACATTTGTTAAAAATAAAAATGAAATAAAAAGCGAAAGAAAAAAGAAAAAGGAAGAAAGAAAACAAAAAAAGGAAAAGGAAAGAAAAATGAAAAATGAAAAAAGGAGAGAAAAAGAACAAAAAGAAACCGAAGAAAAAGAAAAAAGAAACAAAAAAAGACATAAACTGGTTCAAGAACTTTCCCTTACCTTGTAGAAGGTTCCTAAAACCTGAAAAAACCGACTGGAACCTCCAAAAACGTTCTCAAAGCTGGCGAAAGCACTAATTAAGTACTCTTTTCAAAGATCACTTACATCTTCATAGTTTACGACAAGTGTCGCACTGCTTGTGCGTCACTTGTCGTAACATAAGAGTTTTTTTTTGCGGTAGGCTCGTTTATTGAAAACCTTTCGTCTCTTAAACCATGCGCCCAAATATCAAACCGTTTTTATTGTTGGATTTCTCGTGTCGACTTCTTCACAACTTGTCTTCACCATTGGATTCATCCTATGTTGATAAATTTTGACGAACTTTTCTTCATGAAAAACCCAATGAAAAAACCGAATCGAAAGCATATTTTTTCCTTTCCAAGAGGCATGACCATGCCTCTCGCGGAAGCAAATCCGTGTTTACAGGAGAAGTAAATCTGTCCCTCTCGTGGAAGTGAAAAATAAATGTGTTTTTCCCTTTTGCGAGAGGCCGTGTTTCTCACGTAAGCAAATATGTACCTCCACAAGAAGTAAATCCATGCCTCCCGTGGTAGAAAAAAGTGTTTCCCCCTTTTGCAAGAGGCACGGCCGTGCCTCTTGTGTAAGCAAATTCGTGACTCCACGAGAAGTAAATCCGTGCCTCTCACGGAAGTAGAAAAAAAGTGTTTATTTTTCCTTTTTGAGAGGCACGACCGTGCCTCTCACTAAAGCAAATCAGTGCCTCCACGAGAAGTAAATACGTGTCTTTCATGGAACGAAAAAACGCGCCTTTTTTCCTTTTGGGAGAAGCACGATCGTGCTTCTCGCGTAAGTAAATTTATGGCTCCATGAGAAGTAAATTTGTGGCTCTCGCGAAAGAGAGAAAAAAACAAAAAAAAATCGCGTCAATTTTTTTCTATTTTGTGTGTGCAAAACCTAAGAAAAATAAAGGGAAATTTGAGAAAAATCATTTAAAGCCAAAAGCACAAACAGAAAAATAAAAAAGTAAAATCCGGAGGAAGCGTTCAGAGCGTGACACGTGGCGATGGCTGAGAGCACGCCAAGATCTAGCCTACCCCAAATGACCTTTGCAGGGGCTTTCAAAGGAGTACTCCTTTGTTAGTTGCTCTCTAAAACTAGCTGGTATTGTAGCACGTTCTTTACTGATAATTGAGCCGGTCCATGTCGCTCGCTGGTGGCTCGGTCTGTAAGAATCAGCAACAGTCATCTGCGGATAGGATTTTTTCCTACGGCAGGTCCACGGGATCTTATACGAGAGCTCCTGTTCGGCGCCTTAAGCGCCCGAACAGGTAGCTGGCGCCCGCGCGCCTCACCTCATGGGCCGACCCAACAAGCTGCACAAAAAGCAAGTTGCGGAGGAAAAGAAAAAGCTGGAGAAGCAGGATTCGAACTGCAACCAACAACCCGAACAGGTAGCTGGCGCCCGCGCGCCTCACCTCATGGGCCGGCCCAGCAAGCTGCACAAAAAGCAAGTTGCGGAGGAAAGGAAAAAGCTGGAGAAGCAGGATTCGAACTGCAACCAACAACCCGAACAGGTAGCTGGCGCCCGCGCGCCTCACCTCATGGGCCGGCCCAGCAAGCTGCACAAAAAGCAAGTTGCGGAGGAAAGGAAAAAGCTGGAGAAGCAGGATTCGAACTGCAATCAACAACCCGAACAGGTAGCTGGCGCCCGCGCGCCTCACCTCATGGGCCGGCCCAGCAAGCTGCACAAAAAGCAAGTTGCGGAGGAAAGGAAAAAGCTGGAGAAGCAGGATTCGAACTGCAACCAACAAATGTGAATGCTTGCACGCGTTACCATTGGGACACAATCAGTTAGTTGATTACTAGTGGAAACAAATATCTTTTGGCAACTTATTCAGCACAAACCTTAAACATATATACTATTATTGTATATCCACTATACTTGTTTGAATATAAAAAATATAAATTTGAAAAAGCATTCATAAAAACCGTGAATTGAAAGAAATCAAATATTTTCAAAAAGGTTTGTAACAATGGAAAAAAATTCGCAAAAAGGAAAAGGTTCATGAATTTTTAAAAAGTTCATTGAATTTGACAAAAGTTCATCAATTTGAAAAAAAGTTCATCGAATTTAAAAAAGTCATCAAATTTGAAAAAAAAATAGTTCATCAAATGTGAAAAAAAGTTCATCAATTTGAAAAAAGTTCATCGGATGTTGAAAAAAGTTCATCAAATCTGAAAACAGTTCATCGGATCTGTAAAAAGTTCACCAAGTTTTAAAAACGTTCATTATTTTTGAAAAATGTTCATTGATTTTGAAAAAAGTTCATAAATTCTGAAAAATGTTCGCAAATTTTTTAAGAAAGTTCATCAATTTTGAAAAAAAGTTCACAGAAAACTGGAAAAAGTTCACACATTTGAGAAAAGTTCACTAATTTTGAAAAAAAGATCATCAATTTTGAAAAGGTTCACGAATTTAAGAAAATAAAAAACTAAAAAGGAAAAGGAAAAGAAAAGAAAAAGAAAGGGACGAAAGTAGATATAAAATAAAAGCCAGAAGTTATCACACAAGGTCGTTGTGGCCGCGTGGTTAGTCGACTTACTCGAGTACAAGAGGTCCCTTGTTCGAGTCACCACGCCCGTGTTTTTGGAGAAATTGCAGTTTTAACGCAAAAAAAAAAAAATCTAAAACGGGCCGGCCCAGGTTGGAGTTGGGGGTGTGCGCCGGTTTGCGATTAACACAATAACGGGCGCAGCCGGCGCCAAATAGGAACCAGCATCCTATACAGCGGGTAGGTTGCCCGCTAGCGACATAGCGCGCATCCCCCGAGCTCCCCGTTCAGCATATGGGCCGGCCCGTTTGCAGTTTATTTTTCCCACCGGTTTTGGGAAGGTTCTAGAACCTTCCTAGAACTGGTTTTTTTGTTTTTATGTTTTCTATATTGGTTTTTCGTTTTCCTTTCTTTTCTTATTTTTTCTTTCTTTTTCCTTTTTATTTTCTATTTTCTTCTTCTTCACTTTTTGACTATTTTTGGCATTTTTTATTTTCAAATTCGTTTAACATCTTTTTTTTTCCATCGAATTCAAAAAATGTTCAACCATGTAAAAAAATGTTCAACAATAAAAAAATGTTCATCAAATTTAATTTTTGTTCACCAGATTTTTCAAATGTTCATAAAAATTTAAAAAAATTGATGGAAGTAAAAAAAGGTTCATTGGATTCCTTTTTTGTTGATTATATTCAATAAATGTTCAGCACATTCAAAATTTGTTCACTGAATTAAAAAAATTGATCATTTTTTCAGAAAATGTTCACCAAAGTCAATTTTTGTTCATTATTATTTCAAAAAAGTTTTCTTGGATATAAATTTTGTTCATCAAATTAAAAAATGTTCATCAAATGCCAAATTTTTTCATCGTTGTTTAAAATATTTTCATGAAATTCAAAAAATGTTCATTCCTTTGAAATCACGAACATTTTTTGAGATCTAGAAATGTTTTTGAATTCGGTGAACATCTTTTAATTCCGCGAGCATTTATCATTTTGTGAACATTTTTTCCAGTCATGAACAATTTTTGAATTCTCGAACATTTCACAAGTTGTAACATTTTTTAAATCCCGAATTGGTCTTACAATGGAAAACCATTTTTTAAAAAGAAATAAAATAGATGCTTACCCTTTCCCGCCCCACACATGGCCTTCCCATGAGGGAGCGCGGGGGAAGCGGGGGGTACGCGGTCCGTTCGCTAGCGCGTACAGCGCTAAATAGGAGGTCTCGGCAGGTCCTTACGCGCGGAGGTGCAATTAGAAGGAATGTGCTACGCGGGCCGAGCTTATAAAGGGGCCGAACAAAATGTCCAGAGTATACACGGATCTAGGCCTACCGCACAGGCCTCCAGCGACACTCACGCTCGCTCCCCACGAATGTCGCGTGCGGCCACCAGAATATTCCCGACGCCGTCGTTGCTCCCACTTCCACTTTCCAAGTGGCTGCGTAGGCGGCGGCCAAGCATCTGCCCAGCGAGGAGAACCTTCGCGATGGCGGCGTCCGGATTCGGAGGCGGCGAGGCGTTCCGGCTGTCGGCTGCGGCGGGGGCCGGCGCGCTGAAGCTGCACAAGGGCGACATCACCCTCTGGTCCGTCGACGGCGCCACCGACGCTATCGTAAGTTCCTCCGCTACATCCCATCGACCAATCCCACCTTGTCTCCTCCACGCCATACTGGTTGCATATGTGGATATGCTTGGATAGGTGAGATGGGTCGAGTTGTATTTTATTTTACCAGATACGGAGTAGCAGCTACCGGCGCGTAGTGGGATCTGAGCATGGGATCGGAACTGAACCCAGTTTCGGAACCATCAGATGGCGTTGTAGTTAGGCTGGCTTCTCAGATGGAACAGGCCTTTGCCTAGGTCTGGGTTGGTGAACAGGGTCTTCTTAGCTATGCTTATTTTCTGTTTTAATGTCCGTATCGGTTCCGTCTGCCATTAAGGGCATCACCAAGAAGTCTGAATCAAGTTCCCCAATGACTGTCAGCTTATTTTCCATGGAGTGGAATTTGACTTCTGGGCCTCAAATCATCAGGAAAGTTGCAGTCCCTTCTGCAACAAGTTTATAAATCCAATATCTTATTACAAATCCATTCAGCCAGTTAGGTCTTAAGCCTTTGCAAGCTTGTATGATATGATCTACTATGCGAGTATTTACTAAATCCTTTCTGTTACTTCTATTTGTGTTTTATGATAAACTGATGTGTTACATTTTGCATAGAAGCAACTATCTTTCTCTGTATTCAACAGTGAATTATATAACTGAGATTTATTTTGGCAGGTCAATGCTGCTAATGAACGAATGCTAGGAGGGGGAGGTGTTGATGGAGGTATAAACTAGCTTTTGAGAAGTGTAATAATTTTATTTATCACTGATGGTCCAATATCTCATACTCTACTAATTACTAAGTCGAAACCCCTATGTCAGCTATACATCAAGCTGCTGGACCACAGCTTGTACAAGCATGCCGTGAAGTTCCAGAGGTTAAACCTGGAGTCCGTTGCCCTACTGGAGAAGCTAGAATTACTCCGTTAGTACCTTCTCTCATTCATTTTGGTACCAACAGAATGCTATCATCCTGAAACTATATCAATTTGCCTGTATATTGAATGTGAACAGAGCTTTTGAGCTTCCCATGTCCTGTGTGATCCATACAGTTGGGCCCATATATGATATGGACAGGAAGCCTGAGGTGTCACTAAAGAATGCATACGAGTAAGTTCCTCCTTTTACACTATATATTAGAGAAGGCTGTTCTAGCTGCTGAATCAGGCAAAAGCAACCTGATCTGCATTTGTTAATTGCAGAAATAGCTTAAAGGTTGCTAAAGAGAATGGCATTCAGTACGTTGCATTCCCTGCTATATCTTGTGGTATTTTCCGGTATGTACTAAGTGCACGTTTTCATTCATCTATCTACTTTTTTATGCAGTTTATTTCTTGCACTATCAGAATTTAGAAGTTTAACACGATTTGAGCATGCATGCAGTTACCCTCCAAAGGAAGCATCAAACATAGCTATTTCAGCTGCTCAACAATTTTCAGGGGATATTAAAGAGGTTAGTCGTAGCCGGTGGTAGTATACTACAGTGCCACTGGTATTTGTAACCACATGCCATTTTACACTAAATGCAGGAACTATACAACCAATAATTTAATTGGAAATCCATTATGACTAGTCAGACTTGCAGTATTGCACCTCTCTAGACATGGAAGTTTGTTATCCTGTTTTCGTGGTGTTGTCATCTATGTCTATTAAATATGTAAACCACTTTGTAATTGGCAGGTGCATTTTGTTCTGTTCTCGGATGAGCTCTACAACGTTTGGCGTGGGACTGCCCAGGAGATGCTGACGCAATTTGAGAAATGAATAACTATGATATCAGTGTAGTATGCGCATGTTAGCCAGCGTCTAATATGACCACTAGAGTCTGTTGACCATGATCGTATGTATGGCGCAGTTTGAATGTGTTTATCTGAAAGATAGTTGGATGGATATGCCGGATGAGTGCCCTAATATTTTACCGTTCTTTATGCTTCATTTTCATATCTATAAGATGGCCGGCAAGTGACAGCACATTTACTACTTATTAAGTTCACATAATTTTTTTTTTGAACCTGCGGTACACTTTATTCATCTAAGATAATTGATACATCTCTAATAAGATCAGCTAACAGGAAATCTGGGGGATCATCCTCCCAAGAAAAAACAGAATGTGAATAGAAAGATTTCCTAGCCAGGGTGTGTGCCACATTGTTTGCTTCTCTCATGCAATGGGTAAAGGATACTGAGCGAATCCTTTGAGCTAACAGAAAGCATTCTGCCAGTAGTGAAGAGTAGGTTAATATTTCTAATTCCCATTGCAGGCCTTAACATTTCTATTTAATCAGATTCAAAAATGATTTGGGAACAGCCATAGTTGATCCACTAGCATCATCCCATTCTTTAGCGCCAAACATTCTGCTTAGCACATGAAGGATCACAGCTGTAGCTTCAGTTCCATTCTCCATAGAGCACGCATCAACGTTCATCTTGTATACATTTAAACCAGGCTTCAACCACTTCTCACCTCTGGAATGTAAGCCGTCGAGCATAGGAGCCGAGTTTGTTGTAAACTTGTAATGGCATGTATAGCTAAGGCTGTCCTTTCACAGCTTCTCTTCTTTGCCATCAAATATACCAAGCTCCCACTATAATTGCAACCTCTTAGTAAATATTCGAAAACCACACTTCCTGTTCCTGATCTATCAATCGCCAGGGTCTGATCAATCACCTCAGTCAGACCTAGGGCTCAAGTGAACATTAGGTGGCGGACATCCTCAGCCCCACCCTTGCAAACCGGGCAATTGGCTAGAAAACAGGAATGTGGCGGTTTGCAAGAACCAGCATGCCACGAATAATCCCATGGGGTGCCTTCCAACCAAAATTTTTAATTTTACTAGGCACTTAAGTTTCCAGATAATATCCCAAACTGGGTTGCTAGATGAAGGCCCCTCATCGTCCCTTTTAATCATGCCGCCAAACTGATGGGCCCATTCCGTGTAATAAGCCGATCGACCGAAAAGGTGAACGCTTTCGTTTTGTGCCAGGCAATAAAGTCCTCTGTCAACTGTGAACTCAAGGGGATTCTTAGGATTCTTTCTACCTCCACAGAGATATTTCTTCATCCCAATTTCTAGTCACGGGATTAATAAGGTCCTCTACTGTTTGCAATAAGCATTGACCCCTTCCTGTTATTACTTTTCTTGAGGGGCTAGTCAGCACCTAGTGATCTTCCCAAATGTTGATTTTATTACCATTCCCCACTCTTCATATATGACCTCTCTTAAATGTTTGGAGTCCAGCAAAAATACTTTGACGCGTAAAAGATGACCCCTTTTTGGGTCCCACCTTCAGCAGGTTCCTGTCGGGGCGTAGTATTTGACACGTAAAACTTATGCACATAAGATGGCAAGGCTAGAAAGCAACTGCCCAAAAAGTCACTTTAGTGGACGGGTACATTGGAGCCCTATATTTTCAGTAGTGCCAAAATGATATTTTTGAAGTTTCAGAAAATTCCAAAAACAATTCCACATGTTCATATGGATGTATGTTACACGTGTGCAAATTCTCATGATGAAATAAGTAACCATGTGAGTTACGCACAAATGAAAAAATTGTGATTTTGGAAGGATGAACGTGCATGTATTATTCACTATTTAGATATCATCACTTTGTCATTTTTACATAGCTCACATGTTTATTTATTTCATCACCAAACTATGCACATGTGTAATATCCATCCATATGATCATGTAGAATTCTTTTCGGGATTTTTTGAAATTTTAAATGTGATTCTTAAACTATTTAAAATAAAATCCTTGAAGGCACCCATGTTCCAAAAATCCACTCTCGCAGCCGCCAACTTTTCTTGGCTAGCATATCCAGATTAAAAGCATGTGGGTCTTCAAATCCCATACCTCCATCCTTTTTTGGTATGCACATTTTCCACCAAGCCCACCAGTGCATTTTATTTTTCTCATCAGTGCCTCCCCACCAAAATCCAGAGACAACATCAATGATCTCCCTATAAATGTTTTCTTTGGTATCTTAAACACTGACATGGCAAAAACAAGTGAGGCCTTGAGTAAGATCTCTTTACCTCCAACAGATAGAAAGTTTCCTTCCAATCCTGCAATCTGCTGATCATTCTTTCAAGGAGATATGAGAAGCTGGCACTCCTATCCGCACCAACCATGGCTGGCAGCCCAAGATACTTATCACATAGAGCTTCGGTCATAATATTCAGCTTAGCAAAAATTCCAGCTTTTAACTCAACAGTCACGTTTGGGCTGAAGAAAATAATACACTTTGCATCACTGGCCAGTTGACCCGAGTTAACACAATATTGATCAAGTACTGTCTCAATGAGATTGCATTAGTCAAATCACCTTTTATGAGGATGAAGGAGTCATAACAAATAACAAGTGAGAAACTGATGATGCATTTCTGCACACTCTTACACCCTCTATGCCACAAACCTACTCTGCATGAGCCAGTAAACTTGATAACCCTTCTGCACATAGCAAAAAATAGATATGGTGATAACGGATCACCCTATCGGAGTCCCCTGGTAGGGACCAATTGCTCCATCTCATGACATTGTATTTCACCGATGAAACACAAGCCATCAAAAGATCAATAAATTCTTTTTGGAAACCAAGCTTAGCCATCTTCTTTTCCAAGAAAACCCATCCAACTCTCATAAGTTCATAGTACGTTGCCAGTTGCAATTATATACAAACTTGCTCAGGTATAGACACCAGGAAATAGGTCTGAGTGATTTACGTAACAACTACTTAACTTCTCTGCTCATGACAACACTTTTAAGGGGTTGCAGCTCATTTTGATTGGAAATCTGTTATGACTAGTCATACTTGCAGCATTACAACTCTCTAAACATGGAAGCTTGTTTCTACCTATCCTATTTTCGTGGTGTTATCATTATGTCTATTAAATATGTAAACCACTTCGCAATTGGCAGGTGCATTTTGTTCTGTTCTCGAATAAGCTCTACAATGTTTGGCGTGAGTGATAGAGACAGAGGTGTCCCGATCTTTTGATGAGATGATAACTATCGATTTGGTGAAGATGACTTTGACGATCCGACTACAAACGTGCACGACGTTGTGCCTTAGCAATCGCTAAACCAATCTCCCGAGGTTACTGACGATGCCGGAAGCACGATCAACCTGACCACGAAGGTCTATTCCTACAAGCAATCGAAGAACAAGCAAGAATATGATAAAGCAATCTGAATATTGTGAATATATATGAAGTATTGATAAAGGTGGGGATCCGTAAGCGGTCTTGGTCTGGTCGTTGGACACAAACGAAGTACACGAAGTTGCAATGGCTAACTTTTAACTAAACAAATCCCAAGGAAAAAGCTACTAGATGGATGTACTTATATAGGAGCAAGGGGTGGCGGCCAAGGAGGTGGGAGGACGTCCCAAGGCAGCCTAAAACTAACCCTAGGTCGTACAAGGCTCATGGGCCCAAGTGGAGGTGATGCAACACCTTTGGACTTGTTGTTTGACTCGGATTCTGCTGCAGCGTCTGATTATTTCGTTGATATCTCAATGCTCCGGACGAATTTGAAGGTGAATCCAATTGGGTTGGAAAGAGCACAAAATCTACTTTCCAAAAAAAAAGAATCACCCAATTTGGAGTCCGTATGAAAAAGTTGTTGGCGTTTTGAGTAAGGTATGTCTGTGCAGTCTGAATCTGAATCCAGAACGTGAGAGACTTGGACTCTATCTTCTCTTGGGCCAAAAGTGACGTGAGAGAACTTTTTGAACAGCAAGTAAACATCTCTTTCTCCCTTATCTTCATATGTGGATTGTAGAAATGTCTCGTACACCTGCAGTTAGACATGACACAAAAGTTTGTGAAGTATTTTTGTCCTGGATGACATAAATAAATTATTGCATAGTTTGCATTAGAAATCACCTCACAAATATACATGTATGCAATATTTTTGGTCGTATCCAAGGTAGTCATGTACTCATCATCCTCCCCTTCTTGAAAACAAAGCCGTCCTCGGTGTTGCTTAGTCTGAAATGTGGCTAACAAAAGAGACAAGGTGTACATGTTGTATATGTATATGTCATCCATTTTTACTTCCCTTGATTTTTGCACATATGACACATGAATAGATGAGTAACTTGTATAGTTCATAAAATCTAAAGCCAAAAAATTATCACAAGAAGTAGAAGGCATGAAAATATTGCAACTCAGTTTGCACATATAAGTGAAGCACTTATTCATTTCAAAAGATTGACAATGTTCATCATTAAACCATCCCAACATTGGTGAATAAACCTTACTTGCATCAAATTTACATGCTACAACATACTTAAATAAACAAACATACAATAAGTCATTCAACACAGAATAATCACCAAGATTAGAGGTCATATCAAAATGATTAAACATTGATTCTTTTGCATCAACAGTAAATTCAATGGGTGCACTCAAAATTGTTGGTATTTCAGTTGTTTGATCACATGACGCATTCATGACAGTATCAAGATTCTCTAAAATAGGTGATGTGCTCAAATCACCAGGTAACTCAACACATGATGCATTCAAGTTAACTAGGGATGCATCATTCTCATATGCAGTTATATCATCAATACCTTTACTGTTACCTTGTCGCAAAGACGTAGTTGATGTAGGTACAGACGTAGATAATGCACCATACTCTTGAGATGATGTCGCGCTCACAATCCGAGGTGGGGCTGCTCTACTAGGTGCAACGGTGGAGGACCCAGACGGCGGTGGTGAGCATGAACTGGAATAGTAGTTGTTGTAGTCACCCATTGCATCCTCCTGTATTTGTCTCTCAAAGGTACAAGCGCAAACATACATACTAGTAATGCACCGAGGAATATAGTGAAATCTTGCACGGATATCATGGTTCAAACCACCAAAAAATCTATTCATTGTATCATTCTCAGATTCTTCTATGTCACAATGATGCATATAAGATTTGAACTCTTGGTAGTAAGCATGAACAGTGTTACTGCCTTGTTTTAATTGTTCAAATTTGCGAAGCAATTCACGACGATAGTAAGGAGGAAAAAATTGTTGTCTCATTACAGCTTTCAAAACTTTCCAAGTTGTGGGTTGGTTATCAATGTTTTTTTTACAATGTACACTCCACCAAACAGAAGCAAAACCAGTAAATGCTCTAGTGGTAGCTCGTACTCTCTCAAGTTCAGAAAAATCATGGTGACTAAAAACTTCTTCTAATTCAAGCTCCCAAGCTAGATAAATAGCAGGATTAAATCTACCCTCAAATGATGGTAAAGAGATAACCTGACCATATGCTTGTGTGTGTTGTCCCAACTCTTGTGATGGTGAAGATGTGTCCGTCGTCCAAGAACTTCTATCTTCGGAACCTGTCATGATTAGTAGAAACAAGAAACAAAATTCGAGAATAATGTTCCTATGAACTACTAGGATGTGGTTGTAAAGTGCTAACGGTAAAGAAAATATCAATATCTTACAAGTTCTTACCATGCGGTAGGTGGTGACAGGCAACCAGCGGTGTCAAGTAACTCCGAAGATTGTGTAAAGCAATTGCCAGGGGAACATACGTATACACGGTGTAGAAATATGTAAAGCTGGGTTGGCTATATATGGTAGCAAAAAATTAGCAATAATCAATTCAAAGATGCAATGTTGAATAAATGCTCAACGACGGTACTGTGCTGGTCCTAGGCTAGACCAGGCTAGAGACGCGAGCCTAGAACACTAATGAGGTCACGGCGTAGCACAACTAGCATCAATGAAGGATACTAAGTAGCTCTGGACAACAAGATATAAGTGAAGATCACAACGGCAGTAAAGATAATGATGAAAAACAACTGCCAAGCAGGATATACAACAACTCTCTCTCCAACTTTTCTCTTGAAAAGTTTGAGCCAATTTTATGATAAATTTTTTCAAAGAATGCTACTAAATCAAGCTTTCCAATGCAAAAAGAATCACTCAATTCCGAGTTGATATGAGGAGTCAAAAAATTCTAAAATTGGCTTGAAAAACTGGAATAAGTTGTGTTAGCAAACTTCAAAGGTCAAAAAGACCTATTTAGAAGCCTGTTTTGAGGTGCCAAATATGGAACTAGCTTCTGCAACTATTTAGATGCGGCTCGTCGCTAGCTTTCATTTGAGTACTCGCGGAGCCAAAACGGACTTCGTATGAGGAAGTTATGCCTGTTTTACTGAACAGTGCGCAAAACAGATTCCAATCCGAATTCAACTACGAGATTGAGTCTAGATAGATTTGAATTTTGTTTTTTTCTTCTCCTTTGTTCCTCACACTTTTTTCTTCTATTTATTTCTCTTTTTTTCTCTGTCTTTTTTTTTCTCTCACTCTTTCCAAAACAACTAAATAAGATGCAGATTGGATCAAGTGAAGATGTGAACGATATCAACTATGATTATGACAATGAACGATGGGTAGCATTGGTGGAAGTTGATTGATAGGTGGTGGACAGCGGAAAGAATAACGATGCAGCGGCGGCGTGACTAATGTGAGCAGAACTTGAAACTCTAAACGAACTAGACACTAAGACCAGCAACTCGACACGATGATGCAACTGATAATTCAATAATGCAAACAACGAAAAGAAAATTGCAAAGGCTCAGACTGGCTTGGACAAAGGATGAATAGACCTAACTTTTATCTATGGTTTTTTCTTGGACAATAGGTAAGAAAATAAATCTAATCTAGGAAAAACTGGAAATTCTCACCGAGCAACCTGGCTCTGATACCACTTGATAGAGGCGGGGGTGTCCCGATCTTACGATGAGATGATAACTATCGATTTGGTGAAGATGACTTTGACGATCCAACTACAAATGTGCACGACGTTGCGCCTTAGCAATCGCTAAACCAATCTCCTGAGGTTACTGACGATGCCGGAAGCACGATCATCCTGACCACGAAGGTCTATTCCTTCAAGCAATAAAAGAACAAGCAAGAATATGATAAAGCAATCTGAGTATTGCGAATATATATGAAGTATTGATAAAGGTGTGGATCCGTAAGGGTCTTGGTCTGGTCGTTGGACACAAACGAAGTACACGAAGTTGCAATGGCTAACTTTTAACTAAACAAATCCCAAGAAAAAAGCTACTAGATGGATCTACTTATATAGGAGCAAGGGGTGGCGGCCAAGGAGGTGGGAGGACGTCGCAAGGCAGCCTAAAACTAACCCTAGGTCGTACAAGGCTCATGAATATACCTTTGGACTTGTTGTTTGACTCGGATTCTGCTGCGGCGTCTGATTATTTCATTGATATCTCAATGCTCCGGACGAATTTGAAGGTGAATCCAATTGGGCTGGAAAGAGCACGAAATATACTTTTTAACAAAAAAAGAATCACCCAATTCGGAGTCCGTATGAAAAAGTTGTTGGCGTTTTGAGTCAGGTATATCTGTGCAGTCTGAATCTGAATCCAGAACGTGAGAGACTTGGACTCTATCTTCTCTTGGGCCAAAAGTGACGTGAGAGAACTTTTTGAACAACAAGTAAACATCTCTTTCTCCCTTATCTTCATATGTGGATTGTACAAATGTCCCATACACCTGCAATTAGACATGGCACAAAAGTTTGTGAAGTATTTTAGTCCTGGATGACATAAATAAATTATTCCATAGTTTGCATTAGAAATCACCTCACAAATATACATGTATGCAATATTTTTGGTCGTATCCATGGTAGTCATGTTCTCATTAGTGAGACTTCCCCAAGAGATGCTCACGCCATTTGAGAAATGAATAACTATGATTTGAGTGGTTTGATTGTGTTTATGAGAGAGTTGGATGGATATGCCGGATGAGTGCCCTGAATGAAATTTAACTGTTTTTTATCTGTATAAGATGGTTGGCAGGTGACAGTGCTAGCAGTGACAGCACATTTGCTGCTTGTGCTAATGTATTACTTATCTCTACTCCTAGAGGGGAGTTGGTAGCTTGGAATGGTTTCTTTCGTTTGACTTTTTTCGACTTACCTCTCACCACCCTCTTCCACTGGTTTCTCTCTCTGTAGGACCTTGAAGTATGTCTAGAGGGGGGTGATTAGACTACTTGACCAATTAAAAACTTAACCTTTTCCCAATTTTAGAGTTTGGCAGATTTTAGCTATCTTAGGACAAGTCAAGCAATCATCACACAAATCAAGCAAGCATGCAAAGAGTACATGGGCAGCGGAAATTAAAGCATGCAACCTGCAAGAAAGTAAAGGGAAGGGTTTGGAGGATTCAAACGCAATTGGAGACACGGATGTTTTTGGCGTGGTTCCGATAGGTGGTGCTATCGTATATCCACGTTGATGGATACTTCAACCCACGAAGGGTAACGGTTGCGCGAGTCCACGGAGGGCTCCACCCACGAAGGGTCCACGAAGAAGCAACCTTGTCTATCCCACCATGGCCGTCGCCCACGAAGGACTTGCCTCACTAGCGGTAGATCTTCATGAAGTAGGCGATCTCCTTGCCCTTACAAACTCCTTGGTTCAACTCCACAATCTTGTCAGAGGCTCCCAAGTGACACCTAGCCAATCTAGGAGACACCACTCTCCAAGAAGTAACAAATGGTGCGTTGATGATGAACTCCTTGCTCTTGTGCTTCAAATGATAGTCTCTCCAACACTCAACTCTCTCTCATAGGATTTGGATCTGGTGGAAAGAGGATTTGAGTGGAAAGCAACTTGGGGAAGGCTAGAGATCAAGATTCATATGGTAGGAATGGAATATCTTGGCCTCAACACATGAGTAGGTGGTTCTCTCTTATAAATGGTAAGTTGGAAGTGTATGTTTAGTCTGATGGCTCTCTCCACGAATGAAGAGGAGGTGGAGGGGTATATATAGCCTCCACACAAAATCTAACCGTTACACACAATTTACCAAACTCGGTGGGACCGATTCAACAGACTCGGTCAGACCGATTTAGTAAACCTAGTGACCGTTAGTGATTTTTGGTGGGACTGACATGCAACTCGCTGAGACCGATTCGGTTAGGGTTAGGGCATAACGTAATCTCGGTAAGACCGATTACACAAACTCAGTGAGACCGATTTTGGTAATAAGCTTTCCAGAGAGTTAGTCAGGTAAACTCGGTGGGACCGATTTGCTCTTTTCAGTGAGACCGAAATGTTACAAAAGGGAAACAGAGAGTTTACATTGCAATCTCGGTGGGACCAATCGCTCACTTCGATTTGACCGAAACGTTACGAAGGGAAACAGAGAGATTACAATCCCATCTCGGTGAGACCGAGATCCCTATCGGTAGGGCCGATTTGCCTAGGGTTTGTGGCAGTGGCTATGACTTTTGAAATCGGTGGCGCTGGGTAGGAAGAATCGGTGTGACCGATTTTGGCTTTAGGTTTAGGTCATTTGTGGATGTGAGAAAGTAGCTGAGGGTTTTGGAGCATATCACTAAGCACATGAAACAAGAGGCTCATTAAGCAACACCTCATCCCTCCTTGATAGTATTGGCTTTTCCTATAGACTCAATGTGATCTTGGATCACTAAAATATAAAATGAAGAGTCTTGAGCTTTTGAGCTTGAGCCAATCCTTTGTCCTTAGTATTTTGAGGGATCCACTTTCATCATCCATGCCATGCCATTCATTGAGCTTTCTTGAAATAATAGTCTTGGAATAGCATTAGCTTAATGAGCTATATGTTGTTATGAATTACCAAAACCACCTAGGGATAGTTGCACTTTCAATCTCCCCCTTTTTGGTAATTGATGACAACATATAGATCAAAGCTTCGACAAATGATAATAAGATTGAAAAACATCGTCGCTTTGAGAAGTATGTGATAAGCAAGAGCTCCCCCTAAATTTGTGCATAGTTTAAAATTTGCTTTGGACTGCAAATGCACAAAGAATTTGTCTCATGGGTTACTCTTCCATGTCACATACATCTTGGTGGAGCGCTCAAAATAATAAATATTGAATACATGCACTCATCACCAAGCAAGGTGAATGATCACATAGGATAGATAAGATAATATCATCAAACATGCATAAGTATAGCTTATGATCAAACACATGATCATCAATGTCTCACAAGAATAGCATAGTATCTCAAGCAATCAAAAGCAAACAAGTTTTAACCACCAAATCAAGAGAGAATAAAAGCAACTCTCTCTCTCTCTCTCTCGAAGCCTATGATCTATACATTTTTCTCCCCCTTTGGCAACAAGTTACCAAAAAGTTCATAGAAAATGCATAGTGCTAGATCATCTCTCAGGCTTGATCTTCAGGTGGTGGTGTCCGGATAACTCCAAGAACGAAGGCTTCAGTTGAAGTAGAGGGTGCTAGAGTTGATGCTGGAGCTGGTTGCACTGGAGCTGTAGGAGCTGTAGCTGGTGCAGATGATGTTGCTCTAGTGTCTGTTATAGGCACTGCAACTGACCTCTAGGCTCTAGGCACTCTGGCAAACACATTAGTGGTAGTCTTGCCCTGCCTCTCTTGCATGTCATCCTGCAGCTGCTCCACAACTAACTGAATCTCAGTTACTTTGACATCAAGATCATGAAATTTGAGTTCCATGATTCTTTCCAGGCTCTCCTGATTCTGAGTGAGGGTGGCCAATCCCTTCTCAATCCTCAGCGTTGATGCTATTAAGTAACCAAGCTGCTCCTGCTTGCTCTTCAAGAAGTACTCAGATGCCTCCTCTTGAGTTGGCATCTTGGCAGCCTTCTCCTTCCTTGCCTTCTCCTTCTTCTCTTGAGCATGTACAGATGATGGATCATTCTCATTCATGACAATCTCATTGTCCTCAAAGTCTGGATAAAGTGGAAAATGTTCCTTATCCAATTGATATTTGCCAGTTCCCATCTTTGAGTTAATCAACTCCTGAATCTGAGGGGCATATCCATAGCTCCTCTTCTAATCTGCTGTAGTCCTCTTAATGGTTTCAACCATAAGGCTCATGACCTTGAATTTCTGAGGCACATCAAACAAATGCAACATGTTGATTGCATGCCCTCTGATCATGTTGTGGTCACCATACTTAGGCAATAGAGTGTGCCTTAGGATGCAGTTGATAGTTGGCAGCCCTGACAGAAGGAAGTGGACTGACCCAAACTTATGTGTCTCAACAGCTTTGTCTGGGATCTCCTTGTACATGTGTGCCATGGAATTGTGGTCCATCTTCTTCTTGGCATATACATCCAGGTCATCATCATTTTCCTTTGGGGCATTGATCAGTCTTGCCCATTCCTCAACAGTGGACTCGTACCTTGTACCTTCAGACATCCAAACTATCCTCCCATCTGGATAGAAGTGTGTTGTGGAGTAGAATTGCATGATAAGTTCATCATTCCAGTTTGTGAGCTTTTGCCCAACATAATCTGCAACTCCACAAGCAACAAAACTGTCTTGCACTCCATGATAGTGCTCTTCATTTTCCTTAATATAGGTCCAGTCGACCCACCTCATATCACATACTATGGGCTTCTTGTCCAACAAGATTGTCTCATAGAAGTCCTGCTGTTCCTTTGTATGGAACCTGTAATCAACATCAATTCTTCTCCTTGAGGCATATGGATCTGTCAGCCTCCATAGCCTCAACCCCGAGTCTCTTCTGATGTTCATGTCCTCAGCCACAGGATGGGCATCATTATGGTCTGGTATCTTGGGCTTGAGCTTCCTTAGGACCTGTCCTTCTTCATCTTCCTCATCAGCAACATTAGGCACTGGGGCCTTGTTCTTCTCAGTAGCTGGAATACTCCTGGTATTCCTTTTTGGTGCAAGCTTGGCCTTGGGGGCAGTTTGGGTGCTTCCTTGGGCTTAGATGTTGCAGCCCCTGATCTAATAGCATCATCCATAAGCTTTGGTGCCTTTGGTGCTGGTGCAGCAACTTATTCTTCCTCTTCCATCATGGAAGGTTTCCCAACAACTCTGGCAATGGTCTTCTTGACCCTTTCCTTCCTTTTCTTTCCTTTAGCAGCAGGCTCTTTGGATTGAGATTCCAAAGGAATTTGAGTGGAGACTCTGGCTTTGGACATTGGTTGTCTTCCTGCTGGCATTTTAATCTTCATGCCTGGCTTTACTACAGTTGGGCCGAGCTTCTTCTTGAGCTCTACTTTCTTGGACGTAGCCTCATCCTCTTCAGCTCTATAATCCTCATCTTCAGAGTCTGAAGTTCTCTTCTTCCTTTGCCTGGTAGCAGCCTTAGGCAGGTTGCTAGGAGTGCTTCTGCTGCCTTCATCTGAAGTGCTGGAGGGACTAGTGCCCTGACTCATGTCAATCTGCTCTTCTGCCCTGTTCTAGCTGTCACTCTGGTCTGACATGCTGCAAACACTGACTGCTGACCCTGTGAAGAGTTATAGATGAGATAGAGTGGATGAGCATCACAAAATGCAGAGATTTTTGCAAAAGAACGATTCAAAAATTCAGTTTTAGTTTTCCATAGAAAGCATTTCAGATCAACCGATTTTCAAACTCGGTGATACCGAAACAGTTTTGGAACCTAAACTGATGAACTCGGTTGGACCGAGTCACAGTTCGGTGGCACCGAGACTGTAACATCCCAAAATTCTAAATTTTGGAATGTTATAAACAAATAGATAGTTTTGATTGATTGAGTGAAATTCGAAACTTTTTGAAAGTTAAATGTGAGGGAATAAAAGGACTTTCCCAAACTTTCATTTTCTTTTCTGATCTTCATGAATTCAAATTCTTTTCAAATACAAAACCGTTGAGCGAAGATGATATGACTTCTTCCATTTAATTAAATGAAAGGGTATTTGAAAATATTTGAATTTCATTTGGAAATATTTCAATTCATAAACTTCATGCAACTCAATGATTTTCATGAGAGAAGATAAAATGACTTCTTCAAATTATATGAAATATGAGTTGGGAGTTTTTAAAGAATTAAATTCAAAGTTCTTTTAAATTTATTTTTCAATTTGGAGTTATTGGAGTTTTATTCAAATTATTTTTCTCCAAAAATAAAATATACAGAAATTAGGGTAACATGATTCCCTACAATAGAAAATTGGATAGAAATAAATTTGAATTCATTTTGGTATTTTTAAAATGATTTTCGTTGGATTTTATTAGAGCAGCAGCAGTGTTTGACTTATCTGAATTTATGTGGATTTTATTTGACTCTAGAAAAATGTTCATGTTGTAGAAATTTTTTTTCTGAAAAGTTTGATATATTATATGCCTATAGTGTTTATTTATTTATTTTGGTTTTATTCTATTTTCTGAAATTTTGTTAAAAAAAACTTTCTTCCGCCGAACTGGGCCGGCCCAGCTAGCCGCCAGGCCAGGCCAGGCCAGCCCAGCGCGCCGCAGCCCAGCACCGCGCCCGTCCCCGAGCTCCCGCGGGACTCCGCCCGCCGCACGTCGCCGCACCGACATGGCCACCGTCCCCGCCTCGGACTCCTCGTGCCGCCTCGCCTTGCCCCCTCCTCCACGCATCCGAGGCCCCGCCTCCTATAAATGCACCGGCCCCGCCGCCCTCTCTCTCTCTGCTCGCGCCGCCGCCTCCTCCCGCATCTCGCTGGAGCCCGCAGCCACCACCGCCGTTGTCAACTGCCGCCGCCGCCGCTGCTCTGCACCACCGCCGTCGCCGCACTCCGCCAACACCACCACCTTCGCCCCTCGCCGCCGTCTCCGCTGGCCCCGGGGCCACCGTCCCCTAGTTCGCCGGAGCCGCCACTGCCGTCGTCTTCCATAGCCAACCGTCGCCGCCGGTTTTCAAAGAAAACCGCCCCGACCGGTAAAACCGTTGCCCCGGTTCGAATCGGTTTATTTTTCTGTTTAGTTCGGTTTTCTGAAAACCCTTGATTTGTTTTTTTAGGTTTAATATTTAATGAACGTTTTCTGTTTAGATCTTTTTAGCGAACGATTTTTCATTAATAAGTGTTCGACAGCGAACATTCACTATTTAGTCTTTTCTTTTTCTGTTTATTTCGGCCAGGGACCTATCTGTGATGATTTTATTTACAGATTAGCCCCTAATCTTCAAACCCTCACTACTTTTTACTCGTTAGTCGGAATCCAACGAAACCAACGCCCACTTCTTCATTATGTTCTCCTCTATCCAGTAAAACAACTTAAACATGTTTTTGAAAGCTTTAAAATTTGATTTCAAACAGTTTTGTATTAAAACTTTGTTTGATTGTAACTTGAGTTTTATAACTCCGTTTTGAGTGATTCTTTTTGCAAATCGAAGCTCTTGACCTAAACTTTCTGATAAGGCCAAATTCACATAGTTTTGGTACTGTTAGAAATTGTTTTATGCTGCAAGAGTTATTTGCTTGGTTTTGAAGTTTTCCGATTTGTTTTCTTCGTTCTCTCCGATCCTTTGAGTGATTGCTTATGTGTGGTTACTATTGCTTACTTACGATAGATTGACCGGAGTGTGACGAATAAAACTATCAGGAGTTGAGTGCGAATCATTTTCATTATCAGTACAGGCAAGTTCACACTTTGATCATATTTCTTTCCTACCCAGTTTTATGCATTAGATCAATCCTCAAACATTGCATGATTAGGATCTAATTAAATTGTGGGTTTTGGGAAGTAGATTGAGGTAGTACCTATTACCTATTTTATTATCAAACCCTTGGGAGTTACTTCTACATTTGCTTATTTTGCCATGCTATGCAAGTAGATGTGGATTGGGTGAGTGATTTTCCATGACAGATGTGAGATTGTTTACTTAATGGTTCAACTTAAGGTGGCAACTTTAATACACATCTGGGTGGATTGGTAGGGGCACCCTGGGGATATACCAGGGGACTTGCCCAGACACCTGGGGATATACCAGTGTTGTCCTAGGAGATCCCGGGGATATACCATGTGATCATCCTATGGTTCGCCACCCAGGCTCAAAGGGATCATGAGATTATTCATGCTAGAAACTTCCGTGTGAAGCCACAAGCCATTATGGGCTCTGGCATAGTTGATTAAGTCGTGCGAACTCTTACAGGGTAGACTAGCAGATGTAGGGGAAAGTAGGTGTACCGGTCTATCCTTCGTAAGGTGCTAGCGCTTCTGAAAGACTGTGTCTCGGTCATCCGTTTCTCAAACACCATGTAGTGCGAGAAATCCAACGGAGGCGATCGGGTCTTGTGGGGAAAAGTGCGCAAACCTCTGCAGAGTGTACAAACTAATCATGATTAGCCGTGTCCCCGGTTATGGACGTTTTGAGTATCTAGTACTTGGATTATCATGTTGATCTCATCATGTTACTATAATTAATTTTGTTGGGTTTTTAATGATGATGCTTAATTGGGATTGAGAATGCTGTCAACCATTCTCAATGTTTAACAACCACCATGATAGTTAAATAAAATTTATTCCTTTGCAGTAGGGAAAAATTGGCTTTTCGCAAAAACATTTTAACCATAGAGCCTCCACCAGCCAAATATGCATGTAGTGATAGCCTTTATTCATCATTGCTCTATGGTGTGAATTTGCCAGTACATTCAATGTACTGACCTACATGGCTGCAACGTCTCATGTTGCAGGAATCTTACGATGAGTAAGTGTTATGTTAGGGTTACGGGTTCTACACTCAACTTTGCCGTTGGTGTTTATGAGAATCCACAACCTTGTTACTTCCGCTATTTGGATTGAGGTAATAGTATTTACGTTACTTTATACATGTGATTTACCTCTGTTATAAATCCTCGAGTACTGTGTGTGTCAGCATACCGATCCACGGATGACACTTAAGCACAGAGACTTGACCCATTCGGGTCGGGTCGCTACAGAGACTGCTAGGGTTTCACAAAGTCCTAAAATCGGTCTCACCGATTAGCAATTCTCGGTCAGACCGAGAGTTACTAGTGAAATGGCATAAGCCAAATTGGTGGGACCGACTTTTTCAACTCGGTGGGTCCGAGATGGTTTTGGCGGAAACCTAACCCTAAAATTTTGAATCTCATCTAATCTACGGATTGCATTGACTGGATAGGAGTGTTTCAATCGTGGCAAGAATCAATAAGAACACAATGTGCTAGGAAACGAACGAGGATAGCACAGTGATCGAGTCCATACCCAAGCTCGGCAATGAACTCGCTACGGCAGCAACGGCGGGGTTGAATTCCGTTGACGGCGGCGGAGACCAGCGACAGGAGGCGGCTGGCGACAAGGAGACGATCCGGAGACCTTGGAGGCAGAGCGAGCTATTGCGCGGGCGAAGGGGTTCGGAGGAATTTCCAAATTTTTGCCCGTGACTATATATAGCTTGACCCTGTCGGTGTGACCGAGTGGAACAACTCAGTGGCACCGAGATGCATAACTGTGTACAGTTACAGCAACTCGGTGTGACCGAAAAGTTCAAATCGGTTGCACCGAGATTGAAAACTTAGATCGACTTAATGATCTCGGTAGGACCGAAATGGAGGAATCGGTCAGACCGAGAATCACAAAGAGGTTTTGGAAGTTTAAGTCTATGACGAATCGGGGACTCCGAGTGCTCCTCACACAGAGTGGTTTGAATCTGACTTGATCAAATTTTGTGATGTAGCATGAATAGAGTTTGAGACGAGAAAATCATAGATAGCTAGAGAAGGTTCTTAGGCATTCTTGTCCATCCACTTGGCAAAAAGAAAAAGAGGCAAATCAATCAAAACAACAAGTGGATGTCCTTGAATGAGTAAAATATGCACCAACATGCTCACACAATAAGATGGCAAATGAAATATGTGGCAAAACATGCACAACCAATTCTAGCATCTATCAAACAATTGGCGATGACTAGGTCATCTATATATGAGTATATTGACTTAGGAGTCAAATGAGAACATTTGATCATAGTTCATACTCATCGTTTAAGCTCAAGTGGGGTTACCACTTTTACATAATGCATTGATGTGTTCACACCATTAGAGTTGCTTTGACTCATTTCTTAGAGTTAAGCTCCCCCTAGATGTGAGATCCCCCTTTAGAGGGATGAACTAACCTTGGGCTTTTGTCGATGATGAGTTCATGTAGGTGTTGAAGATGTGGATGCTCAATGTTGATGTAGATCATTTGGAGCAATCCATTGGAGTGAGTTGCACTTTCAACTTACCTACATGGGTTAGTCCCACAAGGAACAAACAAGAATATCCATAGACATAGAGTGATGAACACACATGATGATGTCCATGAAATCATTAGGTTACCTTGTCCCTTGCCTTACCAACATGAGGGTTTGTGACTCCTTGAACTAGTGCAAGATGTGGAAGTTGATTGCATTTGTCCTTGCCATAATGATATGAGTGAAGAATGTTGGCGGAGTCACCCTCAAGAACTCTCTAGTTCTTCTTCTTCGGGATCCACATCATCTTGATGGGAATCCTTGGAGTTGTAGTTGTACTTGATGAAGTAGAACTTGATGTAGTCTTGGGAACCCACTTGAACGAGGCCTTAGGTGCTTCTTCAAATGCATCAATTTCTTCTTGAAGCTTGTCCTTGCCTTTGTTCTTATGATCTTGTGGTGGAAGATCATCTTGTGCTTGTGTTCCCTTGAAGGAAGTAGGATCATACTTCTCTTGTTGAGGAACAAACTTCGTCTTGGGGTATTGATCTTCTTCCCACTCAACTCCATTGGCATTGAACTTTCGTTCAAAACCAACACCTTGATTCTTCCGGTGTCTTCCTTGCTTGCGTACAATTTCCTCGAATTGCTTACTCCTGGCAAGGCTCTTGTAAACATCTTTCTCTATAATTCCCTTCAATAAGCTATTTTCTTGCTCAAGTGTAACTTGGCTAAGAGAATCATTAGTGGAATCAAGAGAACTACTAGAAGCAACAATATTGACATTATTATTGTTACTACTAGAGGAAGTATCTTTCTTGTACTTGTTACTAGACTTGACTTGAGGCATGTAAGTAGATAAGACTAAACGCTTGGCAATGTAAGAAGAACTTTTCTTACGGAAATCATCATTGATTGCTTTCAAGAACTCATGCTCTTGCTCAAGATTGAGCTTTTCAAAGCGTAACTTCTCATGAGCCCTTAAAAGTTCTCGATGATCTTCAAAGATAGTTTCATGAGCCAACTTAAGAGTGTTTAGTTCTTTAGTTAGAAGCTCAATCTTCTCCTTATCATTGTCATTCGTTTTAGCATGATTAATTGACGTTTCATCGTAGTATTCATCACTAGAGTTGTCAACAAGTAAATCATCATCCACAAGCAAGTCATCTTCATCACTATTGAAATCAACATACTCAGGATGTGTTACCTTTGGACCTTTGGCCATGAAGCATCTTCCAATTCCTTCATTTGGTGAATCACATATGTCGTAGGAGTTGGTTGACACAAGTGCTAGACCGGCAACACCTTCATCTTGAGTATATTCGGAGTCGGAGTGATAGCTTCTCTCGGAGTGTTTGTCGGAGTCGGAGCCGGATACCCGTTCACCAACATGAGCTTGATGTCTTTGTTTTGTGTAGCTCCTTGATGACTTGTCCTTTCTTTCCGAATCCTTGCTTCTCCGTGAGGGTCTTCATTCATAACGATCATCTCTACTCCTCCTCTCTCTTGATGGTGATTCTTCTCTTTTGCTTCTTCTTCTTGGAGAATCTTCTCTTCTTTTGTAGGGTGCCGTACACTCATTGGAATAGTGTCCAGGTCTCCCACAATTGTAGCAATTGCGCTCTCGACTAGAAGATCTTTTGTCATGATAAGACCTTGACTTGGATATTATTTCTTTGCTTCTACTCTTGTAGAATTTGTTGAAGTTCTTCACCATTAAGCTCAATTCTTCATTGAAGGTTTGTTTCTCACTTGATGATGTGGGGGCTTCACTTGAGGCTTTGTAAGCACCACTTGACTTGTTGTGAAGTTCCTCCTTATCCTTGAGTGACATCTCATGAGCAACAATTCTTCCAATGACTTCTGTTGGCTTGAGATCTTTGTAGTTTGGCATCATTTGGATCAATGTGCACACGGTATCATACTTTCCATCCAATGATCTTAGGATCTTCTTGATGATGAATCTGTCGTTCATCTCTTCACTCCCTAAGCCGGCAATCTCATTTGTAATAAGAGCAAGCCTAGAGTACATTTCAGCGACACCTTCACCATCCTTCATTTTGAACTTGTCAAGTTGACTTTGGAGCACATTCAACTTGGATTCCTTGACGGATTCGGTACCTTCATGCATATCAATCAAAGTATCCCAAATTTCCTTTGCATTCTCAAGACGGCTGATTTTGTTGAATTCTTCGGGGCACAATCCGTTGAAGATGATATCACAAGCTTGAGCGTTGTATTGCAGCATCTTCAATTCTTCCGCATTAGCTTCACGGTTCGGCTCTCTCCCATCAAAGAATTTACCTTGCAAGCCAATACAAATAATTGCCCAAACGGCGGGGTTATGTCCGAGAATATGCACTTTCATCTTATGCTTCCAACTAGCAAAGTTAGTACCATCAAAGTAAGGACCTCTACGGTGATAATTTCCCTCGCTAGACGCCATACTCTCCTAGGTTGTGAAACCAAGGCTGTGACCATCAAAGCTATGGAAATAAAAGAAAATGGAGACCAAAGCTCTGATACCACTTATAG
>NC_041387.1:380978522-381005593 GCF_002162155.2 Triticum dicoccoides
CCAATTAAGAACTTAACCTTTTCGCAATTTTAGAGTTTGGCAGATTTTAGCTATCTTAGGACAAGTCAAGCAATCATCACACAAATCAAGCAAGCATGCAAAGAGTATATAGGCAGCGGAAATTAAAGCATGCAACTTGCAAGAAAGTAAAGGGAAGGGTTTGGAGGATTCAAACGCAATTGGAGACACGGATGTTTTTGGCATGGTTCCGATAGGTGGTGCTATCGTACATCCACGTTGATGGAGACTTCAACCCACAAAGGGTAACGGTTGCGCGAGTCCACGGAGGGCTCCACCCACGAAGGGTCCACGAAGAAGCAAACTTGTCTATCCCACCATGGCCCACGAAGGACTTGCCTCACTAGCGGTAGATCTTCACGAAGTAGGCGATCTCCTTGCCCTTACAAACTCCTTGGTTCAACTCCACAATCTTGTCGGAGGCTCCCAAGTGACACCTAGCCAATCTAGGAGACACCACTCTCCAAGAAGTAACAAATGGTGCGTTTATGATGAACTCCTTGCTCTTGTGCTTCAAATGATAGTCTCCCCAACACTCAACTCTCTCTTGTAGGATTTGGATCTGGTGGAAAGAGGATTTGAGTGGAAATCAACTTGGGGAAGGCTAGAGATCAAGATTCATATGGTAGGAATGGAATATCTTGTCCTCAACACATGAGTAGGTGGTTCTCTCTCAGAAATGGTAAGTTGGAAGTGTAGGTTTAGTCTGATGGCTCTCTCCACGAATGAAGAGGAGGTGGAGGGGTATATATAGCCTCCACACAAAATCTAACCGTTACACATAATTTACCAAACTCGGTGGGACCGATTCAACAGACTCGGTCAGACCGATTTAGTAAACCTAGTGACCGTTAGTGATTTTCGGTGGGACTCACATGCAACTCGGTGAGACCGATTTGGTTAGGGTTAGGGCATAACGTAATCTCGGTAAGACCGATTACAAAAACTCGGTGAGACTGATTTTGCTAATAAGCTTTCCAGAGAGTTGGTCAGGTAAACTCGGTGGGACCGATTTGCTCTTTTCGGTGAGACCGAAATGTTACAAAAGGGAAACAGAGAGTTTACATTGCAATCTCGGTGGGACCGATCACTCACTTCGGTTTGACCGAAACGTTATGAAGGGAAACAAAGAGATTACAATCCCATCTCGGTGAGACTGAGATCCCTATCGGTAGGACCGATTTGCCTAGGGTTTGTGGCAGTGGCTATGACTTTTGAAATCAGTGGCGCCGGGTAGGAAGAATCTGTGTGACCGACTTTGGCTTTAGGTTTATGTCATTTGTGGATGTGAGAAAGTAGCTGAGGGTTTTGGAGCATATCACTAAGCACATGAAGCAAGAGGCTCATTAAGCAACACCTCATCCCTCCTTGATAGTATTGGCTTTTCCTATAGACTCAATGTGATCTTGGATCACTAAAATATAAAATGAAGAGTCTTGAGCTTTTGAGCTTGAGCCAATCCTTTGTCCTTAGTATTTTGAGGGATCCACTTTCATCATCCATGCCATGCCATTCATTGAGCTTTCCTAAAATAATAGTCTTGGAATAGCATTAGCTCAATGAGCTATATGTTGTTATGAATTACCAAAACCACATAGGGATAGTTGCACTTTCAATCTCCCCCTTTTTGGTAATTGATGGCAACATATAGATCAAAGCTTCGACAAATGATAATAAGATTGAAAAACATCGTCGCTTTGAGAAGTATGTGATAAGCAAGAGCTCCCCTTATATTTGTGCATAGTTTAAAATTTTCTTTGGACTGCAAATGCACAAGGAATTTGGCTCATGGGTTACTCTTCCATGTCACATACATCTTGGTGGAGCGCTCAAAAGAATAAATATTGAATACATGCACTCATCACCAAGCAAGGTGAATGATCACATAGGATAGATAAGATAATATCATCAAACATGCATAAGTGTAGCTTATGATCAAACACATGATCATCAATGTCTCACAAGAATAGCATAGTATCTCAAGCAATCAAAAGCAAACAAGTTTTAACCACCAAATCAAGAGAGAATAAAAGCAACACACTCTCTCTCTCTCTCGAAGCCTATGATCTATACATTTTTCTCCCCCTTTGGCAACAAGTTACCAAAAAGTTCATAGAAAATGCATAGTGCTAGATCATCTCTCAGGCTTGATCTTCAGGTGGTGGTGTCCGAATAACTCCAAGAACGAAGGCTTCAGTTGAAGTAGAGGGTGCTAGAGTTGATGCTGGAGCTGGTTGCACTGGAGCTGTAGGAGCTGTAGCTGGTGCAGATGATGTTGCTCTAGTGTCTGTTATAGGCACTGCAACTAACCTCTAGGCTCTAGGCACTCTGGCAAACACATTAGTGGTAGTCTTGCCCTGCCTCTCTTGCATGTCATCCTGCAGCTGCTCCACAACTGACTGAATCTCAGTTACTTTGACATCAAGATCATGAAATTTGAGTTCCATGATTCTTTCCAGGCTCTCCTGATTCTGAGTGAGGGTGGCCAATCCCTTCTCAATCCTCAGCGTTGATGCTATTAAGTAACCAAGCAGCTCCTGCTTGCTCTTCAAGAAGTACTCAGATGCCTCCTCTTGAGTTGGCATCTTGGCAGCCTTCTCCTTCCTTGCCTTCTCCCTCTTATCTTGAGCATGTACAGATGATGGATCATTCTCATTCATGACAACCTCATTGTCCTCAAAGTCTAGATAAAGTGGAAAATGTTCCTTATCCAATTGATATTTGCCAGTTCCCATCTTTGAGTTAATCAACTCCTGAATCTGAGGGGCATATCCACAGCTCCTCTTCTGATCTGCTGTAGTCCTCTTAATGGTTTCAACCATAAGGCTCATGACCTTGAATTTCTGAGGCACATCAAACAAATGCAACATGTTGATTGCATGCCCTCTGATCATGTTGTGGTCACCAGACTTAGGCAATAGAGTGTGCCTTAGGATGCAGTTGATAGTTGGCAGCCCTGACAGAAGGAAGTGGACTGACCCAAACTTATGTGTCTCAACAGCTTTGTCTGGGATCTCCTTGTACATGTGTGCCATGGAATTGTGGTCCATCTTCTTCTTGGCATATACATCCAGGTCATCATCATTTTCCTTTGGGGCATTGATCAGTCTTGCCCATTCCTCAACAGTGGACTCGTACCTTGTACCTTCAGACATCCAAACTATCCTCCCATCTGGATAGAAGTGTGTTGTGGAGTAGAATTGCATGATAAGTTCATCATTCCAGTTTGTGAGCTTTTGCCCAACATAATCTACAACTCCACAAGCAACCAAACTGTCTTGCACTCCATGATAGTGCTCTTCATTTTCCTTAATATAGGTCCAGTCGACCCACCTCATATCACATACTATGGGCTTCTTGTCCAACAAGATTGTCTCATAGAAGTCCTGCTGTTCCTTTGTATGGAACCTGTAATCAACATCAATTCTTCTCCTTGAGGCATATGGATCTGTCAGCCTCCATAGCCTCAACCCTGAGTCTCTTCTGATGTTCATGTCCTCAGCCACAGGATGGGCATCATTATGGTCTGGTATCTTGGGGTTGAGCTTCCTTAGGACCTGTCCTTCTTCATCTTCCTCATCAGCAACATTAGGCACTGGGGCCTTGTTCTTCTCAGCAGCTGGAATACTCCTGGTATTCCTTTTTGGTGCAAGCTTGGCCTTGGGGGAAGCTTTGGGTGCTTCCTTGGGCTTAGATGTTGCAGCCCCTGATCTAATAGCATCACCCATAAGCTTTGGTGCCTTTGGTGCTGGTGCAGCAACCTCTTCTTCCTCTTCCATCATGGAAGGTTGCCCAACAACTCTGGCAATGGTCTTCTTGACCCTTTCCTTCCTTTTCTTTCCTTTAGCAGCAGGCTCTTTGGATTGAGATTCCAAAGGAATTTGAGTGGAGACTCTGGCTTTGGACATTGGTTGTCTTCCTGCTGGCATTTTAATCTTCATGCCTGGCTTTACTACAGTTGAGCTGAGCTTCTTCTTGAGCTCTACTTTATTGGAAGTAGCCTCATCCTCTTCAGCTCTATAATCCTCATCTTCAGAGTCTGAAGTTCTCTTCTTCCTTTGCCTGGTAGCAGCCTTAGGCAGGTTGCTAGGAGTGCTTCTGCTGCCTTCATCTGAAGTGCTGGAGGGACTAGTGCCCTGACTCATGTCAATCTGCTCTTCTGCCCTGTTCTGGCTGTCACTCTGGTCTGACATGCTGCAAACACTGACTGCTGACCCTGTGAAGAGTTATAGATGAGATAGAGTGGATGAGCATCACAAAATGCAGAGATTTTTGCAAAAGAACGATTCAAAAATTTAGTTTTAGTTTTCCACAGAAGGCATTTCGGATAAACCGATTTTCAAACTCGGTGATACCGAAGCAGTTTTGGAACCTAAACTGATGAACTCGGTTGGACCGAGTCACAGTTCGGTGGCACCAAGACTACTAGGGTTTCACAAAGTCCTAAAATCGGTCTCACCGATTAGCAATTCTCGGTCAGACCGAGAGTTACGAGTGCAATGGCATAAGACAAATCGGTGGGACCGACTTTTTCAACTCGGTGGGTCCGAGATGGTTTCGGTGGAAACCTAACCCTAAAATTTTGAATCTCATCTAATCTACGGATTGCATTGACTGGATAGGAGTGTTTCAATCGTGGCAAGAATCAATAAGAACACAATGTGCTAGGAATCGGACGAGGATAGCACAGTGATCGAGTCCATACCCTAGCTCGGCGATGAACTCGCTACGGCAGCAACGACGGGGTTGAATTCCATTGACGGCGGTGGAGACCAGCGATAGGAGGCGGCTGGCGACGAGGAGACGATCCGGAGACCTTGGAGGCAGAGCGAGCTATTGCGCGGGCGAAGGGGTTCGGAGGAATTTCCAATTTTTTGCCCGTGACTATATATAGCCCGACCCTGTCGGTGTGACCGAGTGGAACAACTCGGTGGCACCAAGATGCATAACTGTGTACAGTTACAGCAACTCAGTGTGACCGAAAAGTTTAAATCGGTTGCACCGAGATTGAAAACTTAGATCGACTTAATGATCTCGGTAGGACCGAAATGGAGGAATCGGTCAGACTGAGAATCACAAAGAGGTTTTGGAAGTTTAGGTCTATGACGAATCGGGGACTCCGAGTGCTCCTCACACAGAGTGGTTCGAATCTGACTTGATCAAATTTTGTGATGTAGCATGAATAGAGTTTGAGACAAGAAAAGCATAGATAGCTAGAGAAGGTTCTTAGGCATTCTTGTCCATCCACTTGGAAAAAAGAAAAAGAGGCAAATCAATCAAAACAACAAGTGGATGTCCTTGAGTGAGTAAAATATGCACCAACATGCTCACACAATAAGATGGCAAATGAAATATGTGGCAAAACATGCACAACCAATTCTAGCATCTATCAAACAATTGGCGATGACTAGGTCATCTATATATGAGTATATTGACTTAGGAGTCAAATGAGAACATTTGATCATAGGTCATACTCATCATTTAAGCTCAAGTGGGGTTACCACTTTTACATAATGCATTGATGTGTTCACACCATTAGAGTTGCTTTGACTCATTTCTTAGAGTTAAGCTCCCCCTAGATGTGAGATCCCCCTTTAGAGGGATGAACTAACCTTGGGCTTTTGTCGATGATGACTTCATGTAGGTGTTGAAGATGTGGATGCTCAATGTTGATGTAGATCATTTGGAGCAATCCGTTGGAGTGAGTTGCACTTTCAACTTACCTACATGGGTTAGTCCCACAAGGAACAAACAAGAATATCCATAGACATAGAGTGATGAACACACATGATGATGTCCATGAAATCATTAGGTTACCTACGAAGTTCAGTAGCAACTTGATCCGAAGTATCATGACCATCATGATTAACTTCCTCTCCAGTCGGTGTAGGCACCATAGAAACATCTTCCTGAGTTGTGCTACTTTCCGGTTCAAGAGGTAGTACTTCATCAAGTTCTACTTTCCTCCCACTTAATTCTTTTGAGAGAAACTCTTTCTCCAGAAAGGATCTGTTCTTGGCAACAAAGATCTTGCCTTCGGATATTAGGTAGAAGGTGTACCCAATGGTTTCCTTAGGGTATCCTATGAAGACGCATTTTTCTGACTTGGGTTCGAGCTTTTCAGGTTGAAGTATCTTGACATAAGCATCGCATCCCCAAACTTTTAGAAACGACAGCTTAGGTTTCTTCCCAAACCACAATTCATACGGTGTCATCTCAACAGATTTAGATGGTGCCCTATTTAAAGTGAATGTGGCTGTCTCTAAAGAATAACCCCAAAATGATAGCGGTAAATCGGTAAGAGACATCATAGATCGCACCATATCTAATAGAGTGCGATTACGACGTTCGGACACACCATTACGCTGAGGTGTTCCAGGCGGCGTGAGTTGTGAAACAATTCCACATTTCCTTAAGTGCGTACCAAACTCGTGACTCAAATATTCTCCTCCATGATCTGATTGTAAGAACTTTATTTTCCTGTCACGTTGATTCTCTACCTCACTCTGAAATTCCTTGAACTTTTCAAAGGTCTCAGACTTGTGTTTCATTAAGTAGACATACCCATATCTACTTAAGTCATCATTGAGGGTGAGAACATAACGATAGCCACCGCGAGCCTCAACGCTCATTGGACCGCACACATCAGTATGTATTATTTCCAACAAGTTGGTTGCTCGCTCCATTGTTCCGGAGAATGGAGTCTTGGTCATTTTTCCCATGAGGCATGGTTCGCACGTGTCAAATGGTTCATAATCAAGAGGCACCAAAAGTCCATCAACATGGAGTTTCTTCATGCGTTTGACACCAATGTGACCAAGGCGGTAGTGCCACAAGTATGTGGGACTATCATTACCAACATTACATGTTTTGGTATTCACACTATGAATATGTGTAACATCACGTTTGAGATTTAGTAAGAACAAACCATTGACCAGCGGGGCCTGACCATAAAACATGTCTCTCATATAAATAGAACAACCATTATTCACGAATTTAAATGAGTAGCCATCTCGCATGAAACGAGATCCAGATACAATGTTCATGCTCAAAGCTGGCACTAAATAAAAATTATTGAGGTTTAAAACTAACCCCGTAGGTAAATGTAGAGGTAGCGTGCCGACGGCGATCACATCGACCTTGGAACCATTCCCGACGTGCATCGTCACCTCGTCCTTCGCCAGTCTCCGCTTATTCCGTAGCTCCTGTTTTGAGTTACAAATATGAGCAACTGCACCAGTATCAAATACCCAGGAGCTACTACGAGTACTGGTAAGGTACACATCAATAACATGTATATCACATATACCTTTGGTGTTGCCGGCCTTCTTATCCCCTAAGTACTTGGGGCAGTTCCGCTTCCAGTGACCATTTCCCTTGCAATAAAAGCACTGAGTCTCGGGCTTGGGTCCATTGTTTGACTTCTTCCCAGCAACTGATTTACCGGGCACGGCAACTCCCTTGTCGTCCTTCTTGAAGTTCTTTTTACCCTCGCCTTTCTTGAAACTAGTGGTCTTATTCACCATCAACACTTGATGTTCCTTTTTGATTTCCACCTCCGCTGATTTCAGCATTGAATATAGCTCAGGAATGGACTTCTCCATCCCTTGCATATTGTAGTTCATCACAAAGCTCTTGTAGCTAGGTGGGAGCAACTGGAGGATCCTGTCAATGACCGAGTCATCTGGAAGATTAACTCCCAACTGAGACAAACGGTTGTGCAACCCAGACATTTTGAGTATATGCTCGCTGACAGAACTGTTTTCCTCCATCTTACAACTGTAGAACTTGTCGGAGACTTCATATCTCTCGGACCCGGGCATGAGCTTGCAAAACCATATTCAGCTCTTGAAACATCTCATATGCTCTATGCTGCTCAAAACACTTTTGGAGCCCTGGCTCTAAGCTGTAAAGCATGCCGCGCTGAACTAGGGAGTAATCATCACTACACGACTGCCAGGCATTCATAACGTCTTGAGTTGCTGGGAAAATGGGTGCTTCACCTAGCGGTGCTTCAAGGACATATGCTTTCTTGGCAGCTATGAGGATGATCCTCAAGTTTCGGACCCAGTCCGTGTAGTTGCTACCATCGTCTTTCAGCTTGGTTTTCTCTAGGAACGCGTTGAAGTTGAGGGCAACATTAGTGTGGGCCATTTGATCTACAAGACATATTGTAAAGATATTTTAGACTATGTTCATGATAATTAAGTTCATCTAATCAAATTATTTAATGAACTCCCACTCAGATAGACATCCCTCTAGTCATTTAAGTGATACATGATCTGAGTCAACTAGGCCGTGTTCGATCATCACGTGAGACGGACTAGTCATCATCGGTAAACATCTCCATGTTGATTGTATCTACTATATGACTCATGTTCGACCTTTCGGTCTCTTGTGTTCCGAGGCCATGTCTGTACATGCTAGGCTCGTCAAGTCAACCTAAGTGTTTTGCATGTGTAAATCTGGCTTACACCCGTTGTATGCGAACGTTAGAATCTATCACACCCGATCATCACATGGTGCTTCAAAACAATGAACCTTCGCAACGGTGCACAGTTAGGGGGAACACTTCCTTGAAATTTTAGTGAGGGATCATCTTATTTATGCTACCGTCATTCTAAGGAATAAGATGTAAACATGACAAATATCACATGCAAATCATAAAGTGACATGCTATGGCCAATATCATCTTGTGCCTTTGATCTCCATCTTTGAGGTGTGACATGATCATATTTGTCACCGGCATGACACCATGATCTCCATCATCGTGTCATCATGAAGTTGTCTCGCCAACTATTACTTCTACTATTATGGCTAACGGTTAGCAATAAAGTAAAGTAATTACATGGCATTTTCAATGACATGCAGGTCATACAATAACTTAAGACAACTCCTATGGCTCCTGCCGGTTGTCATACTCATCGACATGCAAGTCATGATTCCTATTACAAGAACATGACCAATCTCATACATCACATATATCATTCATCACATTCTTTTGGCCATATCACATCACATAGCATACCCTGCAAAAACAAGTTAGACGTCCTCTAATTGTTGTTGCATGTTTTTACATGGCTGCTATGGGATTCTAGCAAGAACGTTTCTTACCTACGCAAAAGCCACAACGGTGATATGCCAATTGCCATTTACCCTTCATAAGGACCCTTTTCATCGAATCCGATCCAACTAAAGTGGGAGAGACAGACACCCGCTAGCCACCTTATGCAACAAGTGCATGTCAGTCGGTGGAACCTGTCTCACTAAGCGCACGTGTAAGGTCGGTCCGGGCCGCTTCATCTCACAATGCCGCCGAACCAAGATAAGACTAGTAACGGTAAGAAAATTGAACAAACCAACGCCCACAACTACCTGTGTTCTACTCGTGCATAGAATCTACACACATACCTAGCTCATGGTGCCACTGTTGGGGAACGTAGCAATAATTCAAAAAATTTCTACGTATCACTAAGATAAATCTAGGAGATTCTAGCAACAAGAGAGAGAGAAGAAGTGCATCTTCATACCTTTGCAGATCACTAAGCGGAAGCATTGCTAGAACATGGATGATGGAGTTGTACTCGCGGCGACTCAAATCGCGGAAGATCCGATCTAACGCCGAATGGACGGCGCCTCCGCGTTCAACACACGTACAGCCCGGGGACGTCTCCTCCTTCTTTATCCAGCAAGGGGGGAGGAGAAGTTGAGGAGAGCTCCGGCAGCACGACGGCATGGTGGTGGAGCTTGTGGTATTTTTGCAGGGCTTCACCAAGCTCTACGGAGGAGGAGGAGGTGTTGGGGAGGGAGGGGCTGCGCTAGCCCTCCCACCCCCACTATTTATAGGGGCAATGGATAGGGGGGCGGTGAGGGAGTCCTGGATTAGGGGGGTATCCGGACAACCGGACTATTTACTTTGGCGTACTGTTGGACCGTGAAGATACAAGACTCAAGACTTCGTTCCGTGTCCGGATGGGACTCTCCTTTGCGTGGAAGACAAGCTTGGTGATCCGGATATTAGATCTCCTTCTCTGTAACTGACTCTGTGTAAACCCTATCCCCCTCCGGTGTCTATATAAACCGGAGGGTTTAGTCCGTGGTAGGACAATCATAATCATCATAGGCCAGCTTCTAGGGTTTAGCCTCTACGATCTCGTGGTAGATCAACTCTTGTAATACTCATATCATAAAGATCAATCAAGCAGGAAGTAGGGTTTTACCTCCATCGAGAGGGCCCTAACCTGGGTAAAACATCATGTCCCTTGCCTCCTGTTACCATTAGCCTTAGACGCATAGACCGGGACCCCCTACCCGAGATCCGCCGGTTTTGACACCGACATTGATGCTTTCATTGAGAGTTCCTCTGTGTCGTCGTTGCAAGGCTAGATGGCTCCTTCAATCATCAATAACAACGCGGTCCAGGGTGAGACTTTTCTCCCCGGATAGATCTTCGTGTTCGGCGGCTTCGCACTGCGGGCCAATTCGCTTGGCCATCTGGAGCAGATCGATAGCTACGCCCCTGGCCAGCAGGTCAGGTTCGGAAACCTGAACTACTCGGCCGATATCCACGGAGACTTGATCTTCGGCGGATTCGGGCCTACGCCAGGAGCGCCGAATAGTCACGACGAGCACATCTTAGACCTGCTGTCAGACAATACTTGGGATATCGCACCTGCAGGAGCTCCGGACCTAAATCCGGGGCAGATTGCGTCATCCGAGTACGGGTGGATGGACCCCACCCCGGAGGCCGCACACTCATCGGCGGTAGAGCCGAACACAGACTTCACCCCCAAGGAAGCCTGTGCCTCCGGACCCCCGGACTTGTGTCCGGCTGTAGGTTCCAGTCCGCGCACCCCCGAGCCCGTCGAATCCGGTTGGGCTCCGGTAATGGAGTTCACATATCTTCCAGCATTCGCCCTTTGGCGACATGCTGAACTCTTTAAAGTCTCTCCCTTTGTCAGGAGACTCTTGGCCGAACTATGTCCAGCTCGAGTGGGAAGCAGGCGACGAGGGAATTCGTTGCCCACCTACCACCCACTTCATTGCCACGGTCGATGATTTGACCGACGTGCTTGACTTCGACTCGGAAGACATCGACAGTGTGGACAACGATGTAGGAGAAGAACAGGAACCACCGCCCAGGGGGCGCTGGACAACCACCTCCTCGTATGATATATATATATATATATATATACGGTGGACACTCCGAAAGAAACCAATGGCGATGAGGCAATGGAGGATAACCCCTCAAGGAAGAAAACAAAGCATGGGCGTCCTTGGCGCCACTCCAAGCCCCGCCACAACAACACCGGCACAAGAGTCAAAAACAATCCGGATGGTGCCGAAGATGAATACAATCCCGATCAGCCTGCCTTCGAGCAGGCCGGACAGGCGACGGACGGATACTTGGAGGAGGACAACTACATGCCCCCCTCCGAAGACGAGGTGAGCCTCGGTGACGACGAATTCGGCGTGCCTGAGGATCCCGCAGAGCAAGTTCGCTTTAAGCGACGGCTTATGGCCACGGAGAGAAGCCTAAAAAGGAAGCAACAACAGCTCAAAGCTGACCAAGATTTGCTCACAGACAGATGGACCAAGGTCCTGGAAACCGAGGAATACGGACTCGACCGCCCCACCAAAGGGTACACAAAGCACAATCTGCCACCTCAACCTAAGAAGGAGGTCCAAAAGCCCACACCCCGACGCCAATACACCATGGTCCGGGGCAATACGCAGGAAACGCGAGGCAAATTCATAAACCTCGACGCAACAGACATAAGCGTCACAAAAATAGTAATGACGACCAAGACAAGAGAGTTGGCGCCGAATTCTGTAGCCCCCAGTCTGGTCAGCGGAAAAAGAATAGCTCAGGCCCATTCGACCCGGGCAGCATACTCGACCAACCATGTCAAATTCATGGTACCCCTAGAGTGGCGGCCAAGCATACCAATAGATAATGCCGGATCCTCAAAACAAACCGGTTGGCCGTGCGCCGGAAACAATGAAAGGAGGTCTCAAGTAACGAGAAGAACATACCACCAAACATGGCGAGGTCAAAGAAAGATCCGTCGCAGTACAAAAATACGACCGATCATCTCCAATCACATAGACCGTCCGGATAATATCCACCATAGCAATTTAATTGCACTTACCATCGACCCAATAATTTTTGGGTCCCATCTCACACAAGCCCCTATGGGCATAAACAGCAGCCCAAACTCATTGCGCCAGGACAAAATTTGCCAGATAGGTATTGACCGCTCAAGGATCAATCCCATTAACAACATCTTCTAAAAGATGTCGTCCCAGGTGCAAAGGCCAAGTTTTACAGGCCCACCACCCTGGAGGTTGTCTTCGGATAACCAAACAAATACCACGCCAAAGAATAAGTCTTCGGCATCGTCCCCTTATACATTAACTATCATATACTATCGGGATGAACCGCGTTGGCTAGACTCAACACAGTACAACATCAGGCCAAACCCACGTGACATGGTCACAATTATGGGCAAGGTCGAACTCCACCCTAATAGTGGAAATTATAACGCCGCTGATATAGCGAGTTGTGCCCATTTATCGAACTTCGATTCGGCAGCCAACCACCCGGACACCAACTAAGGACTCCGAGCTACTTTACGACATGATAGCCCGGCTCGACCAGGCTACGATCAGGCACCCGCGGTTCAACCACCATATGACACATAACTGCCTCCAAGCATTTGCCTTTACAGACTGACTTTTGCGCAGAACAGGACTGGCGACATGGAATCAGCTCGGACGTGCAAGGCAGGAACACATAAGTACGTGATACGTCTCCGTCGTATCTATAATATTTGATTGTTCCATGCCAATATTATTCAACTTTTACATACTTTTGGCAACTTTTTATACTATTTTTTGGGACTAACATATTGATCCAATGCCCAATGCCAGTTCCTGTCTGTTGCATGTTTTTTGTTTCGCAGAAACCCAATATCAAACGTGGTCCAAACGGGATAAAAATGGACAGAGAATTTTTTGGAATATTTATGATTTTTGGGAAGTAAAATCAATGCGAAACGGTGTCCGGGGTGGCCACGAGACAGGGCGGCGCGCCCTCCCCCTGGGCGCGCCCTAGACTCTCGTGGGCCACCCGTAAGGCGGTTGACGCTCTTCTTTTGGCGCAAGAAAGCTAATTTTATGAGAAAGATCTGGGCGAAAGATTCACCCCAATCGGAGTTACGGATCTCCGGATATTTAAGAAATGGTGAAGGGGTAGAATCTGAGAACGCAGAAACAGAGAGATAGATCCAATCTCGGAGGGGCTCTCGCCCCTCCCACGCCATGGGAGCCAAGCACCAGAGGGGAAACCCTTCTCCCATCTAGGGAGAAGGTCAAGGAAGAAGAAGAAGAAGGGGGCCATCTCCCCCTTGCTTCCGGTGGCGCCGGAACGCCGCCGGGGGCCATCATCATCACCGCGATCTTCACCAACACCTCCATCATCTTCACTAACATCTCCATCACCTTCCCCCTTCTATATTCAGCGGTCCACTCTCCCGCAACCCGCTGTACCCTCTACTTGAACATGGTGCTTTATGCTTCATATTATTATCCAATGATGTGTTGCCATCCTATGATGTCTGAGTAGATTTCCATTGTCCTATCGGTGATTGATGAATTGCTATGATTGGTTTGAGTTGCATGTTTTATTATTGGTGTTGTCCTATTGTGCCCTCCGTGTCGCGCAAGCGTGAGGGATTCCCGCTGTAGGGTTTGCAATATGTTTACGATTTGCTTATGGTGGGTTGCGTGAGTGATAGAAGCACAGACCCGAGTAAGTAGGTTGTTTGCGTATGGGATTAAAAGGGGACTTGATGCTTTAATGCTATGGTTGGGTTTACCTTAATGAATCTTTAGTATTTGCGGATGCTTGCTAGAGTTCCAATCATAAGTGCATAGAATTCCAAGTAAGGGACGATATGTTAGCTTATGCCTCTCCCTCAAATAGAATTGCAATAGTGATTATCGGTCTAGTAACGTAGTCAGTTGCTTAGGGGCAATTTCACAACTCCTACCACCACTTTTCCACACTCGCTATATTTACTTTATTGCATCTTTATCTAAACAGCTCCTAGTTTTTATTTATGTGTTTTTTATTATCTTGCAAACCTATCCTATCACACCTACAAAGTACTTCTAGTTTCATACTTGTTTTAGGTAAAGCGAACGTCAAGCGTGCGTAGAGTCGTATCAGTGGCCGATAGGACTTGAGAGCGTATTTGTTCTACCTTTAGCTCCTCGTTGGGTTCGACACTCTTACTTATCGAAAGAGGCTACAAATACCCCGTATACTTGCGGGTCATCAGTATCTCCCAAGGAGACGGTCCAGATACACTTCGGATCCGCACACAGCCTCCTCCAGTCCGACCAGAACAGGTTCCGCCAGCACACCTCTTTTCATAAGCATAGACCATACTCATACGCGTACTACAATACATACACTTAACACTTATGCCAGGGGCATTATAGTACTCATAATATGGCAACAAAGTCCGGCCACCTTCTCGGTCGCCTGGCACCCCGAACTTATAACACTATATGCATCAGCTCCGAATCATGTCTTGGGTCATTAGTTGGGTTTGCCCGGCTCCCATGTTTTGGTACCTTACGTTCCGCTCCATCGCTAAGGTAGCGCTGGGAGAACTACTGCGACTGTGTCCCGGTTCTTCCGGACGAGCACCTTAGTAGCGAAAGCCGAAAACTGAACAAACCAACACCCACAACTACTTGTGTTCTACTCGTGCATAGAATCTACGCACAGACCTAACTCATGGTGCCGCTATTGGGGAACGTAGCAATAATTCAAAAAATTTGTACGTATCACCAAGATCAATCTAGGAGATTCTAGCAACAAGAGAGAGAGAGAGAGGAAGTGCATCTTCATACCTTTGCAGATCGCTAAGCGGAAGCGTTGCTAGAACGTGGATGATGGAGTCGTACTCGCGGCGATTCAAACCGCGGAAGATCCGATCTAACGCCGAATGGATGGCGCCTCCGCGTTCAACACACGTACAGCCCGGGGACGTCTCCTCCTTCTTTATCCAGCAAGGGGGGAGGAGAAGTTGAGGGAGAGATCCGGCAGCACGTCGGCTTGGTGGTGGAGCTTGTGGTATTTTTTGCAGGGCTTCGCCAAGCTCTACGGAGGAGGAGGAGGTGTTGGGGAGGGAGGGGCTGCGCTAGCCCTCCCACCCCCCACTATTTATAGGGGCAAGGGATAGGGGGCTGGTGAGGGAGTCCTGGATTAGGGGGGTATCCGGACAACCGGACTATATACTTTGGCCGGACTGTTGGACCGTGAAGATACAAGACTCAAGACTTTGTTCCGTGTCCGGATGGGACTCTCCTTTGCGTGGAAGACAAGGTTGGCGATCCGGATATTAGATCTCCTTCTCTGTAACCGACTCTGTGTAAACCCTATCCCCCTTCGGTGTCTATATAAACTGGAGGGTTTAGTCCGTGGTAGGACAATCATAATCATCATAGGCCAGCTTCTAGGGTTTAGCCTCTATGATCTCGTGGTAGATCAACTCTTGTAATACTCATATCATCAAGATCAATCAAGTAGGAAGTAGGGTTTTACCTCCATCGAGAGGGCCCTAACCTGGGTAAAACATCGTGTCCCTTGCCTCTTGTTACCATTAGCCTTAGACGCACAGATCGGGACCCCCTACCCGAGATCCGCCGGTTTTGACACCGACATTGATGCTTTCATTGAGAGTTCCTCTGTGTCGTCGCTGCAAGGCTAGATGGCTCCTTCAATCATCAACAACAACGCGGTCCAGGGTGAGACTTTTCTCCCCGGACAGATCTTCGTGTTCGGCGGCTTCGCACTGCGGGCCAATTCGCTTGGCCATCTGGAGCAGATCGACAGCTACGCCCCTGGCCAGTAGGTCAGGTTCGGAAACCTGAACTACTCGGCCGATATCCATGGAGACTTGATCTTCGACGGATTCGGGCCTACGCCAGGAGCGCCGAATAGTCACGACGAGCACGGCTTAGACCTGCTGTCAGACAATACTTGGGATATTGCACCCGCAGGAGCTCCGGACCTAAATCCGGGGCAGATCGCGTCATCCGAGGACGGGTGGATGGACCCCACCCCGGAGGCCGCACACTCATCGACGGTAGAGCTGAACACAGACTTCACCCCCAAGGAAGCCTGTGCCTCCGGACCCCCGGACTTGTGTCCGGCTGTAGGTTCCAGTCCGCGCACCCCTGAGCCCGCCGAATCTGGTTGGGCTCCAGTAATGGAGTTCACCGCTGCGGATATCTTCCAGCATTCGCCCTTTGGTGACATGCTGAACTCGTTAAAGTCTCTCTCTTTGTCAGGAGACTCTTGGCCGAACTATGTCCGGCTCGAGTGGGAAGCAGGCGACGAGGGAATTCGTTGCCCACCCACCACCCACTTCATTGCCACGGTCGATGATTTGACCGACGTTCTTGACTTCGACTCGGAAGACATAGACGGTGTGGACGACGATGTAGGAGAAGAACAGGAACCACCGCCCGGGGGCGCTGGACAGCCACCTCCTCATATGATATATATACGGTGGACACTCCGAAAGAAACCAATGGCGATGAGGCAATGGAGGATAACCCCTCAAGGAAGAAAACAAAGCATGGGCGTCCTCGGCGCCACTCCAAGCCCCGCAAAAACAACACCGGCACATGAGTCAAAAACAATCCGGATGGTGCCGAAGATGAATACAATCCCGATCAGCCTGCCTTCAAGTAGGCCGGACAGGCGACAGACGGATACTTGGAGGAGGACAACTACATGCCCCCTCCGAAGATGAGGTGAGCCTCGGCGACGACGAATTCGGCGTGCCTGAGGATCCCGCAGAGCAAGTTCGCTTTAAGCGACGGCTTATGGCCATGGCGAGAAGCCTAAAAAAGAAGTAATAGCAGCTCAAAGCTGACCAAGATTTGCTCAAAGACAGATGGGCCAAGGTCCTGGCAACCGAGAATACGGACTCGACCGCCCCGCCAAAGGGTACACAAAGCACAACGTGCCACCTCAACCTAAGAAGGAGGTCCTAAAGCCCACACCCCGACGCCAATACACCACGGTCCGGGGCAATACGCAGGAAACGTGAGGCAGCATCCATAAACCTCGACGCAACAGACATAAGCGTCACAAAAATAGTAATGACGACCAAGACAAGGGAGTTGGCGCTGAATTCCATGGCCCCCAGTCTGGTCAGCGGAAAAAGAATAGCTCAGTCCCATTCGGCCCGGGCAGCATACTCGACCAACCATGTCAAATTCATGGTACCCCTAGAGTGGCGGCCAAGCATACCAATAGAGAATGCCAGATCCTCAAAACAAAACGGCCGGTTGTGCGCCGGAAACAATGAAAGGAGGTCTCAAATAACGAGAAGCACAGACCACCAAACATGGCGAGGTCAAAGGAAGATCCTCCGCAGTACAAAAATACGGCCGATCATCTCCAATCACATAGACCATCCGGATAATATCCACCATAGCAATTTAATTTCACTTACCATCGACCCAATAATTTGTGGGTCCCATCTCACACGAGCCCCTATGGGCATAAACAGTAGCCCAAACTCGCTGCGCCAGGACAAAATTTGCCAGATAGGTATTGACCGCTCAAGGATCAATCCCATTAACAACATGTTCTAAAAGATGCCGTCCCAGGTGCAAAGGCCAAGTTTTACAGGCCCACCACCCTGGAGGTTGTCTTCGGATAACCAAACAAATACCACACCGAAGAATAAGTCTTCGGCATCGTCCCCTTATACAGTAACTACCATATACTATCGGGACGAACCGCGTTGGCTAGACTCAACACGGTACAACATCAGGCCAAACCCATGTGACATGGTCACAATTATGGGCAAGGCCGAACTCCACCCTAGTAGTGGAAATTATAACGCCGCTGATATAGCGAGTTGTGCCCATTTATCGAACTTCGATTTGGCAGCCAACCACCCGGACACCAACTAAGGAGTCCGAGCTACTTTACGGCATGATAGCCCGGCTCGACCAGGCTACGATCAGGCACCCGCGGTTCAACCACCATATGACATATAACTGCCTCCAAGCATTTGCCTTCACAGACTGACTTTTGCGCAGAACAGGACTGGCGACATGGAATCAGCTCGGACATGCAAGGCGGGAACACATAAGTACCTGATACGTCTCCGTCGTATCTATAATATTTGATTGTTCCATGCCAATATTATTCAACTTTTATATACTTTTGGCAACTTTTTATACTATTTTGTGGGACTAACATATTGATCCAGTGCCCAGTGCCAGTTCCTGTCTGTTGCATGTTTTTTGTTTCGCAGAAACCCAATACCAAACGTGGTCCAAACGGGATAAAAACGGACGGAGATTTTTTTTGGAATATTTATGATTTTTGGGAAGTAAAATCAACGCGAAACGGTGTCCGGGGTGGCCACGAGACAGGGGGGCGCGCCCTCCCCCTGGGCGGACCCTGGACTCTCGTGGGCCACACGTAAGGCGGTTGACAAGAAAGCTAATTTTATGAGAAAGATCTAGGCGAAAGATTCACCCCAATCGGAGTTACGGATCTCCGGATATTTAAGAAATGGTGAAGGGGTAGAATCTGAGAACGCAGAAACAGAGAGATAGATCCAATCTCGGAGGGGCTCTCGCCCCTCCCACTCCATGGGAGCCAAGAACCAGAGGGGAAACCCTTCTCCCATCTAGGGAGAAGGTCAAGGAAGAATAAGAAGAAGAGGGGGCCTCTCCCCCTTGCTTCCGGTGGCGCCGGAACGCCGCCGGGGGCCATCATCATCACCGCGATCTTCACCAACACCTCCATCATCTTCATCAACATCTCCATCACCTTCACCCTTCTATATTCAGCGGTCCACTCTCCCACAACCCGCTGTACCATCTACTTGAACATGGTGCTTTATGCTTCATATTATTATCCAATGATGTGTTGCCATCCTATGATGTCTGAGTAGATTTCCATTGTCCTATCGGTGATTGATGAATTGCTATGATTGGTTTGAGTTGCATGTTTTATTATTGGTGCTGTCCTATTGTGCCCTCCGTGTCGCGCAAGCGTGAGGGATTCCCGCTGTAGGGTTTGCAATATGTTTATGATTTGATTATGGTGGGTTGTGTGAGTGATAGAAGCACAAACCTGAGTAAGTAGGTTGTTTGCGTATGGGATTAAAAGGGGACTTGATGCTTTAATGCTATGGTTGGGTTTTACCTTAATGAATCTTTAGTATTTGCGGATGCTTGCTAGAGTTCTAATCATAAGTGCATAGAATTCCAAGTAAGGGACGATATGTTAGCTTATGCCTCTCCCTCAAATAGAATTGCAATAGTGATTATCGGTCTAGTAACGTAGTCAGTTGCTTAGGGGCAATTTCACAACTCCTACCACCACTTTTCCACACTCGCTATATTTACTTTATTGCATCTTTATCTAAACAGCCCCTAGTTTTTATTTACGTGTTCTTTATTATCTTGCAAACCTATCCTATCACACCTACAAAGTACTTCTAGTTTCATACTTGTTTTAGGTAAAGCGAACGTCAAGCATGCGTAGAGTCGTATCAGTGGCCGATAGGACTTGAGAGTGTATTTGTTCTACCTTTAGCTCCTCGTTGGGTTCGACACTCTAACTTATCGAAAGAGGCTACAACTATCCTGTATACTTGCGGGTCATCAGTACCTCCCAAGGAGACGGTCCGGATACACTTCGGATCCGCACACAGCCTCCTCCAGTCCGACCACAACAGGTTCCACCAGCACACCTCTTTTCATAAGCATAGACCGTACTCATACGCGTACTACAATACGTACACTTAACACTTATGCCAGGGGCATTTTAGTACTCATAATATGGCAACAAAGTCCGACCACCTTCTTGGTCGCCTGGCACCCCGAACTTATAACACTATATGCATCAGCTCTGAATCATGTCTTGGGTCATTAGTTGGGTTTGCCCGGCTCCCATGTTTTGGTACCTTACGTTCTGCTCCATCGGCTAAGGTAGTGCTGGGAGAACTACTGCGATTGTGTCCCGGTTCTTCCGGACGAGCACCTCAGTAGAGAAAGCCGAAAATTGACTGTCATGATATAGTGAGAGTTGATCAGCTGTTCGAGAGGTTGTAAAATCTTTAAAGATTTATTCCGCATAATGCCATAACAAATGCAAAGTGCGACTGATCGGTCTTCCAACCAGGTGCTGTTAGAGCCCCTCGTACGATCTTCCGAACACCAGGGGTTGCGCCTACCATACTCGAATTCCTATGGCTAAGTGAGAGTGATAAATCCCTATAGTCTGATTGCCTAGTTCGCGGTGATGAACACCTCCTTCAAGGATCCAAAAATGGGATAAAGAGTGTTCAGGTATGTCCCGAACACCCCAGTACTTTCTACGTGGGGGCAGAAGCCGACGACTGGCCAACTCTTAGGATTTATATACACTAAACGGCCACACAGGAAGAAAAAACGTTCATATAACAGGCAATAAACAATAACAGTGTCAGTATCCCGCATTACAAAGGACAACATGACTGCCTTTAGGGCAATATAATGTCTTTTGTACACTGTTGCCCACAAGGCGGGCTCCTTTCAGGACACCTTCATAGTATAATTTGGGCTTGCGATGCTCCTTACCCTCCGGTGGTCCCTCAGTCATCAGCTTTTCAGCATCAAGCTTCCCCCAGTGCACCTTCGCACGGGCAAACGCCATGCATGCACCCTCTATATAGACCGATCGCTTAATGACTTCGAGCCAAGGGCAAGCACCAACAATCCGCTTCACGAGTCCGAAGTAACTGCTTGGAATTGGCTCTGCGGGCCACAACCGGACAACTAAGTCCTTCATGGCTAGTTTGGTCGCCTGGTGCAGTTCGACCAGCTGCTTCAGCTGATCGATAAAGGGCACCGGATAATTCGGCGCCAAATACTACGACCAGAAATGCTTCTCCGCAGACTTCTTCTCCTCAGCCTGATAGAAATGGGCAACATCAGATTGCTGCACGGCAGGTCCGCAAACGTCCCTGGAGAAACAAGAATTCAGTTTGTCACTTAGAATTCCTCCCATTACTATGGTAAAATTACTTTGAATACAAAAGCCTTACCAGCCGCAACCCTCTGTGCCTCCTGAATGTCCTTCAGAGCACCTCGGGCTTCTTCCCGAGCATCATCCATGGCTTGGAGAGCTTGGGCGAGTTCGGATTCTTTCCCTATTAGACTCTGCTCCAAGGTCTCACTTTTCTTCACGGCCTCCTGGAGCTCTCGCTCAGCTTCAATGACCCTGGCCTCGTGCTTCTCTCGAAGAGCCTGCTCTGCGGCGGCCTTTTTGTCGGCTTCGGCCACAACCTTCTTTAGTGCCTCAATTTCGGCACTCGCTCCTAGAGCATACAATACAAATATTTTCATCAGGCACAACTACTCCTTCGTGCTCAACTTAGCAAAAGGTTTCAACATACCTTGCTTGTCCTCCAACTGCTTCTTCATGCGGCCAAGTTCTTCTTCGGCCCGTTCCAGACTCTGCTTTAGTCTGGACACCTCCACATTATGAGAGGCGGTCGTCACTACAGATGCCTATTTTCAAACAAAGGGATATATGTCATTAACTGAATCTCCTGCGAAGTGGAAATTTGATCCCCTGTCCGGCTCTCTCCCTTTCACCGGACAGTGCATCAGGGGCTACCACTCATACTATGACAATCTTCAAAGGTTTCTAAAAACATACCTCAAAGCCTTTCATAAGGCTAAGGCAGGATTCATTCAGTCCGCTCTCAGCGGACTGAATCTTTTCAATCACCGCACCCATGAGGGTGTGATGTTCATCGACGATGGACGCACTCTTTAGCACTGTCGATAGGCCGCCCGACAACTCTGCTTGGACAGAGGTTGCTGGTGGAGCAGTCTTGCCTCCCTCCGTCGAGAGGGGCTGCTGGCCCGATCCTGGAGCTTTAAAGGTCTCCAGGACCGTGTCCGGCTGCGGGCCGAATCTAAGATCGCCCCCGCCTTTGACGATCATGGGACCTGCTGCTCCCGTGTATCTGGCCCCAGAGGTATGCCCTCCCTGGTCCAGGTCTCGCTGAGACGACACCTCGGTATCGCGCCTAGGCTTCAGGGAAGGGGCCTCTGGAGGCGTCTCGCTCTCCAGGGCATTTGAGCTTAGCGAATCCTTCGATGAGGACTGCTCGGCATGGGACCTCGCCGGTCTGCACAAAGTATGGCGACAGTTAAACTACCACATCCTAATAACCCCGGGCACGTATGCGTGTTCGGATTTCGTGTACTCACGACTTTACCAGGGCCTGGGCCCTGGGATCCCACTCCGGGCTGCTATTGGCAGCCGTGGTGGACGCCTCCGGGAGGGAACTTTTCTCCCTCTTTGGCGATTCGGCCTCCAGGGATGAGGAAGCCGTCCTTTTCTTCCCTCCCCCCCCGTGGAGGACTCGTCTTCTTCCTCCTCCTCTTCGTCTTCAGAGGAGGGATGGGCGCTGGAGTCTTCGGATTTTGTGTCCGAAGCATCGCGGAGACAGAGGCCGCTCCAGATCTTCTTGACCTTCTTGGAGGCCTCCTTCTTTGGCACCTCGTAAGGCGCTGGGACCAGCATCTTCGTCAGAAGTGGTCCTGCCGGTTCCTCCGGCAGCGGGGCCGGATAGTGTATCCGCCCCACCTTCTTCGTCCATTCCTGGGATTATTGTAGAAAGCATGATAAAGGCGTCTCCCTCGGGATATGCCAGCAAAACATGGATAAACAGAACATAGCAATGACTTACCGGACTTGCAGAGCGAGACAGTTGATACCTGCGGTCTTCGGCAGAGCCCGACCACGGTTTGCCGGACTTGAAGAGCACCTTCCAGATGTCCTTGTGTGAGGAGCCGCAGAGCTCCCATAGGGTCTGGTGCTCGGCTGGGTCGTATTCCCACAAACTACAGGCTCGGTGCTGGCAAGGGAGAACCAGGAGAACTAACATCACCTAGACTACATTGACAAGTTTGACATCCTTGTCAACCATGCTCTGGATGCGTGTTTGGAGCACCGATAGCTCATCGGATGAGGACCAGTTCAGGCCTTTCTTGGGCCAGGACGTGAGCCGCAGAGGGGCTCCGGATATGAATTCAGGAGCAGCGGCCCACTTTTTACCGTGCGGCTCGGTGATATAGAACCACTGCTGCTGCCACTCCTTGACGGAATCATTGAAGGTGCCCGTCGGCCATGTGACCTTGGGCATCTTGCTCACCATGGCGCCGCTGCACTCAGCGTGCTCGCCGTTAACCACCTTGGGCTTCACATTGAAGATCTTCAGCCATAAGCCGAAGTGGGGCAAAATGTGGAGGAAGGCCTCACACACGATGATAAACGTCGAGATATTGAGTAAACAATTAGGGAACTAATCATGAAAATCAATCCCGTAATAATACATTATGCCGCGAACAAATGAGTGGAGGGGAAACCCGACCCCGCGAACAAAATGGGGAAGAAACACGACCCTCTCGTGGGGCTCTGGAGTGGGGACGATCTGTCCCGCCATCGGGAGACGGTGGCCGATATTCTTGGCCAGGTATCCGGCCTCTCGGAGCTTTTTGATATCCTTCTCCCGGACGGTAGAGGCCATCCATTTTGCCTCCTTCTCCGGATCCAGACATCTTCGGAGAACCTCTCTTCAGTGGAGAAGATGAGTGCTTGGGCGCTATGGTTCGAGCAAAGGGGAATGGACGAGCGGAAGGAAAAGGCGTGGGTAAAAAGGAAGAGACATTATCTCTTTATAGAGGCGATAAAAGCTTTTTCGCCTCCCCACTTGCCTAGTGGAACCCGCTCGTTCCCCACTCGCTGCGATGGATGGTGCGATTGGGCTACCCGTGCCCGTATTAATGAAAGCCCCGCGATAAGGGGAACACGATCTCCGCATCGATGAGACGTGCCCGGGAAACCGCCTCGCAATATGTGTCGTCGCTGGTTGTGGAAAGATGGTTCAATAATGACTCGACCATGGTGCTATGTCATGTTATCTGAAGATGTTAGCAGATTATATTTATGGAATATCGTTCTCCCCGTGATGGCATGTGAAGATCGTGCTGCAGATCCGGACATGATTTAAGTGTTTGGTAATTACTTTGGAGTATTCGGAGATGGAACCCGCCTTGCAATGCCGAAGACAATCTACGCGCCGGACTCATCGTCATTGAAGCCTGGTTCAGGGGCTACTAAGGGAGTCCTGGATTAGGGGGGTATCCGGACAGCCGGACTATATACTTTGGCCGGACTATTGGACCGTGAAGATACAAGACTCAAGACTTCGTTCCGTGTCCGGATGGGACTCTCCTTTGCGTGGAAGACAAGCTTGGTGATCCGGATATTAGATCTCCTTCTCCGTAACCGACTATGTGTAAACCCTAGCCCCCTCCGATGTCTATATAAACCGGAGGGTTTAGTCCGTGGTAGGACAATCATAATCATCATATGCCATCTTCTAGGGTTTAGCTTCTACGATCGTGTGGTAGATCAACTCTTGTAATACTCATATCATCAAGATCAATCAAGCAGGAGTAGGGTTTTACCTCCATCGAGAGGGCCCGAACCTGGGTAAAACATCGTGTCCCTTGCCTCCTGTTATCATTAGCCTTAGACGCACAGATCAGGACCCCCTACTCGAGATCTGCCGGTTTTGACACCGACAGCCGACGCCCTCTAGATTCATCTAGAGGGGGGGGGGCAAGGGGAAGGCTTGCCCCCCAAGCTAGATGGGGGCGCCCCCCTTAGGATTTCCCCCAACCCTAGGTGCATGGGTCCTAGGGGGGAGTTGGCGCCCAACCACCTAGGGGCTGGTTCCCCTTCATATTCAGCCCATAGGGCCCTTCGGGGCAGGTGGACCCTCCCGGTGGACCCCCGGAACCCCTTCGGTGGTCCCGGTACAATACCGGTAAACCCCCGAACACTTCCGGCGACCGAATAAGGACTTCCCATATATAAATCTTCATCCCCGGACCATTTCGTAACTCCTCGTGATGTCCGGGATCTCATCCGGGACTCTGAACAACATTTGGTAACCACATACTATTTCCCATAACAACTCTAGCGTCACCGAATCTTAAGTGTGTAGACCCTACGGGTTCGGGAATCATGCATACATGACTGAGACATCTCTCCGGCCAATAACCAACAGGGGGATCTGGATACCCATGTTGGCTCCCACATGTTCCACGATGATCTCATTGGATGAACCACGATGTCGGGGATTCAATCAATCCCGTATACAATTCCCTTTGTCCACCGGTATGTTACATGCCCGAGTATCGATCGTCGGTATCTCAATACCTCGTTCAATCTCGTTACTGGCAAGTCTCTTTACTCGTTCCGTAATGCATGATCCTGTGACTAACTCCTTAGTCACATTGAGCTCATTATAATGATGCATTACCGAGTGGGCCCAGAGATACCTCTCTGTCATACGGAGTGACAAATCCCAGTCTCAATTCGTGCCAACCCAACAAACACTTTCGGAGATACCTGTAGTGCACCTTTATAGCCACCCAGTTACGTTGTGACGTTTGGTACACCCAAAGCATTCCTACGGTATCCGGGAGTTGCACAATCTCATGGTTTAAGGAAATGATACTTGACATTAGAAAAGCTCTTAGCAAACGAACTACATGATCGTGTGCTATGCTTAGGATTGGGTCTTGTCCATCACATCATTCTCCTAATGATGTGATCCCGTTATCAACGACATCCAATGTCCATGGTCAGGAAACCATAACCATCTATTGATCAATGAGCTAGTCAACTAGAGGCTCACTAGGGACATGTTGTGGTCTATGTATTCACACATGTATTACGGTTTCCGGTTAATACAATTATAGCATGAACAACAGACAATTATAATTAACAAGGAAATATAATAATAACCATTTTATTATTTCCTCTAGGGCATATTTCGAACACATGGATGATCCCCTACAAGTGCAGGCCGTAGAATCACTATATCTTTACCATTAGTGTCATGAAAGATTTCACATCCATAAAGAATCAGACCAATAAAAAAGCTTGACACAACAATATAAACTCATCTAATCTGAATAATCGGATCTGCGAGGACAAAAACCTCATGACACTGCCAAAAGAACGAGAGGAAATTTATTCTCCAAAAAGTATGATGGTCAATAAACTATGATGGTCGGAGAAGAGGTTGGGTGGTCACACGGTGTCAGAGTAGAGGCACTGGGTCGACGGCGGCGACGAGCGATGCAAACCGATCTTAGATTGGAAAAGAAAAATGTCGATCAAGATGACTGGCGGAAGAGAGAAAAAAATTGGATCAAAGGATTGGGGAAAAAACTCTCTAGGGCAGACGGTCAACAAGACCGGTGAACGAACCCTAGGTACAGGCGGCATGGCCCCTGATTGTGATCATGGAGACCGATCGCCCCAGGGGCGACGCGGAGCGAAAGCAACGGCGGAGGCTAGGGTTTGTTTCGGTTAGGCTGATACCATCATAGAAGAGATAGAGAGATGATTGACGTAATGCGTTGGATGTATTATTCAGCCTCGTGGTTGAGTATATATTGAGTACAAGACTTGGAGGGCAAGACGCCTCATGAAGATAAGATGGAAACAATTCCTATCTAATCCTGGACAATCTCTAAATACTAAAAATATCTCTAACAATTTGTCATGATCTTTTGTTTTCTGTACCATGGCAAAGTTTGAGTGTATTAATGATTTCATTGGAAGTTGAGATGTTCACCAAAAGACGATGGTTTTTTGTGCGTGATATCATTTTTTTAAACGAAGGCAAAAGATTTGCCTCATTGATTAATTAAGAAGAAGAGAGTTGTGTAGCTAATTAATGAAAAACCGGGTGAAAAGCAATACAAACAAACCACATGAGCACTACTCCCAAAGTCTGAAACCCAATGACTGCACCATCGACCCTACAAATATTTCCAACATGCAATAGATCCAAGCCCACACACATCTACATCGCAAAGGAATCCCCAAAAAGAACACCTCGAATGTAGACAAATGA
>NC_041387.1:381005798-381008658 GCF_002162155.2 Triticum dicoccoides
AAAACCATAATGGAAAGCTAAACCATGAGGACGACCCAAAATACCAAGGAGCAACCATTAAGCGGCCGTAGATGCCTTCCCTATGGCATCACTACTCTTCTTGTTTTTGGTTTTGAGATACTTCTCCAGCTTCTTGATCTTGTCTTTGTTGAACTTTCCGGTTAGGATGCATGCAACCGCCTTACTAGACCTAGGGCTAGCCGCCTCCAAGCTGGAGAGCAAGTTTCAAAGCCCTTTTTCAAAGAGAGCATCATAACAAGGTGCCAACACATATATCCCAACAACATCTCCACCTGGGGGCACCACCTGCCCAATGGTCACAGGCGAGTGAGTGACCGCGGCATCCAAACCTGCACACACCACAAAGTCAGTCTAGCTAGACTCCAAGGGCGATGGTGAGGGTGTCGTGGGCACCGCTAAAGCCCCTAGCAAGCCCATATCCTTCAGAATCACCACTGAAAGAGGTGAAGTGGGATCCTCACATAACTCTGACAACTCAGGCATAATCTGTAAAACCGGAGCCATGACCTCGATGATCACTTCACCCCCAACGCTAGTTGACACCATAGAGCAGGGCCTAGCACGAGGAGAGAAAACTCCATAGAGATTGACTTCCTCTCCATCTGTGGGACCAACCTGAAGCTCGGGGAGCAAAGATCCAATCGGCACTACCTGAAGTTTACCAAGAGAAACCTCCACCCTTGCCAAGACACTCTCAACACGCACAACACAATGCGAAGCTCAATGCAAAGTAACTCAGTCTGCTGCTCAAGGACATGCTATAATGGGATGTCAGCTTTGGATGATGGATGCATGCAGTGGAGCAACACATGGTTGCGGTGCAGCTTGGTCGACGGGTTGCCTCGTACGACAAAAGCGAACAATGTGGCCGAAATAGAGGTGATTCCTGCAACGGATTGGATCCCTACAGGAGTGTGCTCGATGACTCTGACACAAACACAGGAAACATCTATCTCTCAACCATGTCGGAGGAGGCACCGTGAATTGAAGGTAGGGTAATGAAAAGCCAGAGGAGGCGTCAAATGGCACCCCTTCGAGAAGAGCTACCAGCCCGCAGCTCATCCCCACATGGAGCAGCCGCAAAACATCGGAGAACGACAGGTGCCTCGTCCCGACGAAAGCATCCACACCAATCCCCCCCTAACCAGGGTGCATGGGCAGGGCGAATCGGTCGCCTCCGGCAATGACCTATGGCACAGGAGCACAGGGCGCAGCGTCCATGGATTTCGTCGCCTTCACGGGTTTGAGGAGGCGGGAGTGAGCCATCCACCCCCCAATGGCCGGGTCTGACCTGCGGGAATCAAGGGCAGTTGCGGCCAGCGCAACAGCGGTGGGCGGCGGTGTCGGAGAGTTCACAGTCACAAGCTCGAGGTTAAGCGAGCGTGGGGGCAACAGACACGGGATCTGTGGCGTAGTTTGTTCGAGTAGGGCCGGAGCCGTAGTGGGGACGAGGTTTCCAACGACAGTCGCATGGACGCGCGGAAGAGATTGTGGTGTCGACTCCAACTCCAGGATGGATGCTTCACTTGATGGAAGGCTGCTGGAGAAGTCGAGCAGAGTCGAACCTTAGGGGACGACAGCGGGCGACGGCCGCAGCTTCACCACGAGCTTGGAGGTGGCTAGAGGTGCGGTGTGCAACGGGGCCGCAAGGGCCGTCGCCGGCGCAGAGCAACCGCCTGGTCGCTGGCATCGGGTTGGCCAAGGAAGCATCCTTTTCCCATTGATATCCGTGCCCAGCAAGGCCGGAGTAGCAGTCAGCGCCGATGATGACGGGGGTGCCGAAGGTGGGGCGCGGGAGGCCGAGAGGGAGAAGAACGGAGTTGGGGAAGCCGCGAATGCCGCCATTGATGGTGACGCAGAAGCCGGCTTCAGGTGTGGAGGATCCATAGCAGAGGATCTCTCTTATCATGAGCACCCCGTTGCTATTCTTGAAGAAACCGAGTGCAAGACTCGCAACAAGTCAATCAAATTCCTGAAAGTGAAGTGGTCACACCATTTTGACCGAGAAGCCACCTGGGAGCACGAGGATCACCTCCATTCTGAATATCCGGAGTTCTTTCAGTCCTATATCTCGGGACGAGATCCTCTTGTAGTGGTGGAGTGTTGTAACACCCCGGATGTGACTTCCCATATTTGTAACTCCAACTCTTGCCATTTTCGGCTATGTGTTATGATATTCCCTCCATGGATGGGTTTTGTCTTTTGTTTTGCATTTTGTTCATGTCATGCATCTCATATCATGTCATCATGTGCATCTCATTTGCATACGTGTTCGTCTCATGCATCTAAGCATTTTCCTCGTTGTCCGTTTTGCTATCCGACACTCCCACATGCACCCGGTGCACCCCTCTTGTCTCTTTTCGTGAGTGGGAGACAAACGTTCTCGGAATGGACCGAGGTTTGCCAAGTGGCCTTGGTACACCACCGGTAGACCACCTGTCAAGTTTCATTTCATTTGGAGGCCGTTTGATGCTCCAACGGTTAACCGGGTAACCGCAAAGGCCTTTTGAGTGTTGCAGCCCAACACCCTCCAAAACAGCCCAATAACCCATCTAAGCGCCCTCCATGCTCTCCGGCGTTGGATCATGATCGTGTGGGCGAAAACTAAACCTCATTTGGAGTCTCCTAGCTCCCTTTACCTATAAATATGTGATCCTCCGCGAAATCCCGCAGTCCAAAACCCTAGCCCCGCTCCCTCCGCGCGCCGGACACATCCGGTCCGCGCCGGACAGATCGCCGCCGCCACCCCGAGCCAATCAGAGCGCACCACGTGGGCGCTGCCACCGCGCGCCGCCGTCGGCCCGCCAGGCCCGCGCGGGCCCCCCCGACCCGCTCCGCC
>NC_041387.1:381008852-381029777 GCF_002162155.2 Triticum dicoccoides
GCCGCCCCGTCGTCCGCCGGCCTCGCCGCCCCGGATTCGCTTCGGCAACCCCTCCCTTGTCCTCTCCGGCACCGTCTCTGGCGAGCTCCGGCACGCCTCGGTCCACGTGCAAACCCTAGACCTGGAGGTTGACCTGAATTTTTCCTCCAAGTCCTTTTTCTATCACATTATGTTGCCTCCTTTGACCTGTCATATCTCCGTGCTCGTTAGTACGATTCGTGCATATAATATATAAAAATGTTCATCAGAAGATGGTCTTAATTTTGTTCCATTGTGCCACGTTTGTTTGAGTTCATCTTGATGCCTAAATAATCGTTGCAAGAGTGCTATATGATGTTAACTGCTGTCTTTTAACAGAACTTGGTGATTTGTCTTTTTCATTGCATTTTGTGTGTGCATCCTATGAGCATGTGCTCTACAGGTGTTTTGTTCTACAACATTCCATATTTACATAGGTGCTTGCCATGTATTTTTGTGATCAGTGTGGTGACTAGCACAAGCATGCAAACTAGGCTTCGTGATGTTGCTGCTTTCAGTCCCTGTTCTGCTATTCTTTTGATGCCATGTAAACTTGATGCTACAGAGAGATCCATGCTTATTTTGAGATACTTCCGTAAGGATGTTTTCAACATATGGTCATGCTCTATCCATCCATGCCCCTATTTGAAATTATGAAGTAATCTAGCATGTCATTTTATTGCTCTACTTTTGCTATAAAATGTTTCCTGGCAGATTGTTTACATGTTATTCAATTTTGCCAAGGTTGTTGTAGTGGATCCTTGCATGCTATGAGCTTGTTTTTGACATGGTTAGTTTTGTAAACATGTCTTCTTGCTGGTGCTATGCTTATATTGTCATGCAATGACTTGTGGTGAGTGAATCGAGCTCGCAAAGATGCCTTCATAATTCTGTTAATGTCATGCTCTGTTTTCTAGTCTGAATCTGTTAACGAAACTTGCTATGTTTTTACATGGGTGCCATCATATCTTTTGATCCTTTTTGTCTCATGATCAGTAAGGGACTTCTGTTCTATGCATTTATTAGTATCATGCCATGCCTTAAGTTTCTATGACATGTTCCTGTAGCATGATGTTTTCTTGCCGTAAACATTGCTTCCTGATGCTGTTTATGCCATGTTCAGTATTTTCACCATCTGTGAAGCTCATATCTTTTGCACTTTTGCCATGCTTGTTTGAACCTGTTATTGTGTGATTTAGCCATATCTCACTGTTCATCTTTTGTCAAGCATCTCTTGTAGATCACTGCTATATGCTTTGTTGCTATGTTGGGGTGCTGTAGTATAGTTTCTTGTTGCATGCTAAGTAGCATCGTGCTGTTAACCGCAGATTTGTGTCATTCTTGTTTTGCTTGCCATTTCAAAATCGTGCATCCATTTTCGGTGATCTTTATATCGATTTCAACCGAAATCACCTCATCTTTCCAGTGGCATACTTGGTTTGCCAAGTTGATGCCTTGTTCATCATTTTCCTTCCGGAGCCTGCATATGCATTGCATATCACATCTCGCATATCATGCCATGTATTGCATCATGTTGCTTGTGCATTGCACCGTGATTGATTGTGGTTCCATTGCTTGTGTTCTTGCTTTGGGTAGAGCTGGGAGACGAGTACGTGAATGAGGAACCTATTGAGTACGCTGTGCATCTAGTGCCCCTTAGTGATTTTGGTGTATTGAAGACTTATAGGTTAAGGGACTGATGCGTTTGTGAGTGTACACAGGTCTATAAGTCCATGAGGAGTTTGATATTTACAGAGAAAGTCGACCCCTAAAAATGAAGTTCTTCAACTGAAGACTTTGGATTTCTGAAGACTTTCTGAAGACTTTGAAAGTGAAGAAATTGGTGTGACCTTGAAGACCTGTCAATCATTCGAAGAACATGAAGCGTGAAGACTTTTTTTTCGTAGTTTCATTTTCTCCTTCTTGAGTCATAGGAAACACTGTACTGTTAAAGGGGGTCAAGGAAATACTAAGGAAAAATTTCCATGTGATGCTCAACTCAAAATCCCACACCTACCAATCCCTTCGAGTGAAGCCATTGGAAATCTCATACAGTTCAGTCATATTCTTCAGTGACAGAGACGAAGTTCTTCTGGTCTTTGAGGAATTTGTTCTGACTGAGGAGTTAGGAATTCACCAGTGTGAATTGCCTACACAGTGAGGAACATGATAGCCCTGAGTATTTTGATAGTCAAAATTCTGACCGTTGCTATGCTATGTGCCAACGGTTCCAAAATATCTACCTACCTAACGGTCATATCAGACAAGGGCATTTATATCTTATCATGTCAGGCTGCTCCCTAGGCTATAAATAGCCGCCCCCTTCAACCACTAGCTGGTTGGCTGCTCCGAGAGAAACTGACACTTGTCAATTGAGAGCATCCCATCCTCCGAGGACTTTGAGAGAAAATCATCAAGTGAGGAAAACCCAAAACCCAACACCTACAAACCCAAAGTGATTGAGCATCACTGAAGAGATTGATCCTGCATGGATCCGATGCTTGTTTCCTTTGAAGACTGTGCTTCTTCCAGACGGTTAGGCGTCAAGGTCTAGAGCATCCAAGAGGAATTGTGGATCGCCGAGTGACCGAGTTTGTGAAGGTTCGGAAGTCACCTGAAGAATTACCACGAGTGATTGGGCGAGGTCTGTGTGACCTTAGCTCAAGGAGAATACGGTGCGGACTGTGTGTCCGGGACTGGGTGTCCTTGAGTTTAAATACTCTGCCGCTCCAACCAGATGTACAATTGAGACAACAGTTGGAACTGGTCTACCAAATCATTGTCTTCACCAAGCTTACTGGTTCTATTTCCTCAACTCTTTCATTTCCTCATGCCTGTTGTTGTGTGCCTGTTCATATCTGTTTGAAGACTTTGGCTGAAGACTTTCTCAATTTCCTCAATTCAATTTCTTCAGTCTGTCCGTCTTCTTTCTTGTGTTATCATGTGTTTATGCTTTCTGTACTCTGTGCTTGTCTTCATTTCATCATGATGACTATGCTTGTGTTCAGTTATGTTTACTTCTGAGTACTTATTCCGCTGCTAGTAGTTATTCATTTAGGAATTTCCTCACCAGCAAATTCCTCAGTGAAGAATTCATAAAAATTGCCTATTCACCCCCCTCTAGTCGATATAACACACTTTCAATTGGTATCAGAGCAAGGTACTCCCTTGTTCTATGTGATTCTGGTTTAACCGCCTGGAGTTTTAGTTATGTCGACTACAGGATTGAGGAACGTATCCTGCCCCATCTTTGACGGTCATGAGTATCCTCGATGGAAGGCCATGATGAAGAAGCGACTCATGGCTATGGATAGCAAACTGTGGACCGTCACTGAGATTGGTCTTACCGATCTATGCAAGATGGCGGAGGCTGATGACATTTGCAAGTACACTCTACTGAACCTCACAGCAAAGGATATCATCTGCTCCTGTCTGTCCCGAAATCAGTTCAGGAATGTCATGCACCTCAATCACGCGAAACTAATCTGGGACCAGCTTTTTGAGGTCTATGAAGGTCATCATACTCAACATGATCCTTGGTTTGAGGATTACAAGGATTCTCTCAAAGAGATGACTTTCGCACCTGAATCGTCACCCTCTTCATCGTGCCTCATGGCAGAGGGTGCCAAGGTAACTGAATGCTACCTTTTCGAATCTAGTGATGATGAATCAGATGATGAATTTGGCCCCAGCTATGTCAAACTTGCTTCCCTTGCCACTAAACAACAAAGAGCTTTGGAAAAAGTTCAATACATGCTTAATAAGAGCGATGATATGTTGGGTGAAGAAATGGATCAGTCAAAAGCATTGGCTGAGAGTCTTCAGAAACTTCAGTCCAAGTTTGACGCCCTTCAAGATCATCATAATACTCTCTTGTCTAATCACGAGAAGCTTTCTTCTGAATCTCTTCAAAGAAAGCAATATCTTGAAAAGCTAAGAGTGGATTATGAAGATCTTCAGAAGGAGCATGATTCATTACTTGCTCAACAAATCAGCGCTACCCAGGAAGAATTTGTTCCTCCATGTCTGAAGTGCATTGAATGTGAAACTGCTAATTCTTCACCTGAATGTTCAAATGCTTCTAATGCTACAAATTCTTCATATGTCTCTGCTGTCACTAATTCCTCATCTGAGGACAATGCAAGTATCACTGATGATGCAGGGCTGAAGGAATTGTACATGACAGGCATGTACAAAAGCCTCAAAGGGCATCAGACTCTTTGTGATGTGCTCAAAAAGCAGATCCTCAACAGAAACCCTAGGAAAGAGGGTATTGCCTTTGAGAGGAAACTCAATGCTGATGGAACACGTTGGAAGCCTGAGCAGTACCCCAAAACCTCATGGGTTGCTGCAAAGGGACCTCCAGTTGATCCATCCAACTTATCTGGCTTTACATGTGAATCTCCTCATTCTTCTGATGAGTCATTTGAATCTAACTATAAACTGTTCAAAAATTAGAATGGTGAAGTATTTGCTAGATATGTTGGGACTAACTACAGGAACGGTTCCCCTATGAAGAAAATCTGGGTTCCCAAAAGTTGCCTTGAAAGTCTTCAGGTGAATGTCCTCATGACACCACCTGTGAAGAATAGGAACTCCAGATCAAATTCTTCATATGAACCAAATTCTTCATATGGATCCAAGTCTTCAAGTGGACCAAATTCCTCAGGTGGATCGAATTCCTCAAAAGGATCAAAGTCCTCATATGATCATCATCGTGCTAACCCCTCTGTTTCTCAGGGTAGAGCTAATGGCTATGAATATGTGCATTATTCTTCAAATCATTATGTTCATAAGTCCTCGAAGAATTTCTCTGCTTATTCATATGCTTACCCTAACCCCTCTTATGTGAAACGAAGTGGACTGGCGTCCATGCCACCTTTCTCATATGGTGCTCGTAGAGTGATGAATTCTTTGCCACCCCTCTAGATGTGGGTGGTGAAGAAAAAGAACTAATCTCTTTTGCAGGGTCAGGTCTCCAGTCGTGCTCCAAATGACTGAAGAATTTGCTAGAGACCTGAACAGTGCCTGATAGGACGCATGCTAATCATGATGAAATGAACCTTCATTTGTCACGTCCTCATGCTGATTATCTGTTCTAATTGCTTGATGAAATTGACCTGATGATATTGATGTCATATTCTTCACTGATGAAGTATATGAGTTTGTAAGCTGCACTAATTCATCTGCAGGATGATCAACCCAAAGCAAATGAGTGGGTCCTCGATAGTGGATGTACAAATCACATGACTGGTGACAAGAATCTATTGATGGATACTCCCTTATCACCATCACATCTGAAGCATATCATCTTCCCTAAGAAAGGCAAAAGTCAGGTATTGGGTCTAGGTAAGGTTGCGATCTCTAAGGACATACACTTGGACAAAGTCATGCTTGTCGAGTCCTTAGGATACAACCTCATGTCTGTCTCAATGCTTTGTGATCTTGATATGGTTGTTGTCTTTGGCAAGTATCGTTGTGTTGTGATCTTGGAAGCTGACAATTCCAAAGTCTTCGAAGGCTTTAGGAGAGGAGACTTGTACATTGTTGATTTCTCTACAGGACCACAACCTGCCGTGTGCTTACTTGCAAAAGTTTTAGAAGGCTGGCTATGGCATCGACGACTTGGTCACGCTGGCATGAGGAATCTGCACACGCTCGTGAAGAAGAAGCGTGTCATTGGCATTGAGAATGTCAAATTCCTCAAGGATCACTTATGCAGAGCCTGTGAAGCTGGGAAGATGACAAAGGCCAAGCATCCAGCGAAGACTATCATGACTACCACTCGACCATTTGAATTGCTTCACATGGATCTCTTTGGTCCTAATCATTATTCTACCGTTACAAATGATGCATCTCTATATGGATTTGTTATTGTTGATTATTCTCGCTACACATAGGTACACATTGTCACTTACAAACATGAGGTGCAGGAAGTCTTCAAACAATTTTCCTCGAGGGCTTCAACCAACTTTGGTGTGAAGATCAAGCAATCAGGAGTGACAATGGAACTGAGTTCAAGAATTCCGGTCTTGATGACTATCTTTATGAACTTAGTATTACTCATGAGTTATCTGCTCCTTATACTCCTAAACAGAATGGCATCATGGAGCGCAAAAACAGAACTCTTGTTGAGATGGCTTGCACTATGCTTGATGAATACAAGACGCCTCGTCATTTCTGGAGTGAGGCAATTGATACTGCATGCCACATGATCAACAGAGTATATCTTCACAAATTCTTCAAGAAGACTGCCTATGAACTCCTCACTAACAAGAAACCTAATGTAAGTTACTTCAAAGTCTTCGGTTCTAAATGTTGGATTAGAGATCCTCATCACAATTCTAAGTTTGCACCGAAAGCACATGAAGGTTTCATGCTTGGTTACGGAAAGGACTCGCACACCTATAAAGTCTTCAATAACATTCTTCACAAGGTTGTTGAAACTGTGGATGTGCGGTTCGATGAAACTAACGGCTCGCAAAGAGAGCACCTACCTTCTGTGATAGATGAACCAGCACCTGAGGATTCTATCAAGTTCAAAGCCACTAAGGATGCCATTCCTACTGAAGAATCTGCTGAAGAATTCAATCTAGAACGTGATGAACGTCGAGCTGGCGCACCTGAAGAAAATGGCGCTGAGGAAAATGCTCCTAAAGAAAATGCAGATAAAATTCCTCGAAGACAACCCGCTCATCCTCGTATTGCAAACGAAGTGCAAATCGTGAAGATCATCGATGACATTGAAGCACCAGGTCCTCTCACACACTCAAAAGCTTCACATTTATCTAACTTTTGTGGGCACTTTGCGTTTGTCACTATCACAGAGCCCACTAAGGTAGATGAAGCATTTTTGGAGCCTGAGTGGATTCAAGCTATGCAAGAAGAATTACATCAGTTCGAGCTCAACATCGTCTGGGAACTGGTCAAACGTCCAGATCCTCGCAAGCACAACATTATTGGCACAAAGTGGATCTACCCAAACAAGCAAGATGGAAATGGCCTTGTGGTGAGGAATAAGGCACGACTTGTAGCTCAAGGCTACACACAGGTTGAAGGAATTGACTTCGATGAAACTTTTGCACCTGTTGCTAGACTTGAGGCTATTCGCATATTACTTGCTTATGCTAACCATCATGATATTATCTTACAACAAATAGATGTGAAAAGTGCATTCCTCAATGGTAAGCTTGAGGATGAAGTATATGTTGCTCAGCCCCCAGGTTTTGAAGATCCAAAGAATCTTGACAAAGTCTTCAAGCTCAACAAGGCCCTGTATGGCCTCAAGCAAGCCCCTCGGGCGTGGTATGATACTTTGAAGGAATTCTTCATGAAGAAAGGCTTCAAACCCGGTTCACTCGACCCAACTCTTTTCACTAAGTCTTATGATGGTGAATTGTTTGTGTGCCAAATATATGTTGATGATATCATTTTCGGCTGTACTGACCAACGATATAGTGATGAATTTGCCTATATGATGAGTGAAGAATATCAAATGTATATGATGGGAGAGTTGAAATTATTTTTAGGTCTTCAAATTCGTCAACAGCGCAATGGAATATTCATATCTCAGGAGAAATACCTCAAGGACGTATTGAGGAAATTTGGTATGCAAGATTGCAAAGGGGTCAAAATTCCAATGCCCACAAATGGCCATCTATGCACTGATGAAAATGGTAAAGACTTTGATCAAAAGGTATACCGCTCCATGATTGGTTCTTTATTGTACCTATGTGCATCTAGGCTGGATATTATGCTTAGTGTTTGCATGTGTGCCCGATTTCAAGCTACACCGAAGGAATCACACCATAAGGCTCTGAAGCATATTCTTCGATACTTAGCTCACACACCACACTTGGATTATGGTATCCCAAGAGCTCCACTTTTGATCTCATTGGATATTCAGACTCTGACTATGCTGGCGATCGCGTGGACCACAAGCGAACATCTGGTACATGTCATTTCCTTGGACGATCCTTGGTCTGTTGGTCCTCGAAGAAACAGAACTGCGTATCTCTCTCCACTGCAGAAGCTGAGTACATTGCTACTGGATCGTGTTGTGCTCAACTAGTATGGATGAGGCAAACACTCAAGGACATTGGCGTCAACATGAAGAATGTGCCTCTCTACTGTGACAATGAGAGTGCCATCAATATTGCTCATAACCCAGTTCAGCACTCGAAGACCAAGCACATCCAAATTCGTCATCATTTTCTTCGTGATCATGTGTTGAAGGGCGACATCTCCATCGACCACGTCAGCACTGAAGATCAGCTGGCCGATATCTTCACAAAGCCCTAGGATGAGAAGAGATTTAGCAAGTTGAGGTGCGAGCTAAATATCCTAGAATCTTCGAATGTTCTCTGAAATGGACACACCTCCTAACACTTATGCTAACTTGATGACTTAGATGCGCAACACATGAAGTAACTTTTTTCTTCAATCAATGAAGACTAACCCTCTAAGTGTGAAGAAATTAATGAAGAAATTGATTCTCAGAGCCCTACGACAATTGTACGCGGTGTCGGAAATCAGCTTTCTTATACGGTGGGTTACGCCACCAACCAAAGTTGAAAATCTTCAATATGAGTTTTTCTTCGTTTTGAAATTCCTCAGTTTTTCAAATTCTTCAACTTTGCATTGTCTTCACTCTTTCCGGTGTTGTTCTTCATTTGAATATATATATATATATATATATATATATATATATATATATATATATATATATATATATATATATATATGAGTTTTGTGTCCTCTACAACATTCACATATTGTTATTTCTTCAAGTTGATTTCTTCTGCTAAGTGAATGTGATCGGACCCTTCCCCCTCTATGCTAAACTCAACCTAGTCTATTCACAAATTCCTCATATGCGTTCTATTTGAAACTCGTTCAAATTCTTCACTGTGTCCTTGACAGCTGAAGAAATTGTGAACGGAACTTTTAACCTATCTTATCTGAATTTTCGTCTTTGCCGCTCAAACCGTTCCACTTCTCATGACAATACTTATCTATTCACCCATGATCCTACACGATCGCCACCTCTCAGTACATGGGTGACACATGTCAAGCGAATGAGAAGGGGCCAGGGGCATGTTTGTCCGATTTCCTCGGTTGAACAATTTTTCACTCCCTCTATAAATACCCCTGCCTCTTCCTCACTTCACTTTCACCTCGCTCGCGCTCTCTCTCCCGCTCGAGCTTCCCAAAACCCTAGCGCCGCCGCTACTTCATCGTTGCCAGTGAGGAAGAGCTTCACTGCCTCGACCTCGTCGCCATCGTACTCGCGCCGGTTGCGGATTTTTTCACTCCGCCTCCGCCGTAGCCGTCTTCCTCTGCCAAGTTAGGGCGTGGAAGATCTGACCTGACAAACTTCACTTCTATTCTTCCCAGTTCGTCGTGTTCTTCACTTCGGGTAATTAAAAGTTACTTTTAACTGCTCGCTTTGATTCTCAAGTTTTTCCTGAAAATCTTTAAAAGTGTTTATTCTTCAATTCTTCACACACATGAACACCTCACATGTCGTCTGCTCTTGATTCATTTCTCTAAGCAATGATTTTCTTCAAGATTCCTCAATTGTGTGGATTCTCAATCTATACAACTCTAGAACCTAAGACAAAGAACGCTTAATGAAATCCCTCAAGACTCATCTGGTCAAATTCCTCAAAACCTATTCTTTTTGAAAAACCTTCTGAGAACGCATATGACCTCTCCAAATTCCTCGCAACTATACTCTGTTCACAGGTACAAATGTCCGCTGCTGAATCACTAGGTTCTCATCAACTTAACTCATTTGCAGCGTTCCTCGAAGAAAAGTTGCATACCTCTTCAGAAACTTCAGTCGTTCATATTCCTCAGCTGAAGAAAATGGGTGACAAAAGGCCACAGAAGGGAGGAAAGAGGCCTGAGGTCAATACTGCGTTTGAAATCCCTGAGGACATATACAAGGACTACTGCACACCTGATGAAGCCAAATTCGGCAAAGAGGACAAGAATCAGCGCAAGGTGCGCATACAATGGATTGAGAGGAGATGGGCACGAGAATGGAGGGAGTACAAATATGTCACTCCCAAGTACATGAAGAAGTTCGCACTCAACCCTCCATGCCCAAGACCTCCATTGGCACCAGGCCAGTTGGCAGATCCCACCAGCCTCAAGCGCGGTGAGGATTATCCTGATGAATGGGCAAAGCGCCAAGCCAAACTGGCTAAGCAAGCAAAGGAAGCAGTGAAGAAATTCAACGCAGACTCTGCTGCTGCTGCTGCCTCCGCTGAGGCCTCTGCTAGTCAGCCCAAGAAGGCAATGCACAAGAAGCCTGCACATAAATCCAGTGCTTCACCTTCAATGCGCTCACGACCAAGCTCCTCTGCTATGCCATCAAGGCCAGATTCCTCAAGGCCCTCACGGCAAATTCCTCAGACTGCTCCTTCAAAGTTCTCAGCTTCTCCGTCAAAGTCTTCAGCTGCTCCGGCAAAATCATCGGCACCTGTGCATCTCGCCACGTGCCAAAGGACTCAAGGCTTCTCTATTGCCTCAGGAGCATCTACAAGCTCCTCAGTTGCTCGAAATTCCTCAGCTGGTCCCTCTCCGCTGAAGAAAAAGGCCACTGCTGGACAAGACACTCGACCAAGTCCTCATAAGAAGCAGGTCGCCTTCCATGTACCCTCTGATGATGATGAGGCTGATGATGAAGAACTTGCCGAAATCATCAGAGACAGGCAAGCCAGGGCCGCTAGAGCCAAAGGCAGCAATGTGCCGCTGATGCTGGATTCAAAATTGATCCTCGACTACATTGACCTGTGGCACAAGGATCCTAACACGCCTTTGCCAGAGATGAACCTCACTCCTGGTCAAAGTCATGTTCTTACTGCCTTCATTGAGGAAGAAAAATGGAAATTTGAACAAGGCAGAAGTTTGAAGAAAACGCAGTACAAGAAACAACGCTACCTCAAGGACAATGTCCTCACTCTCACTCCTGATCAGCTCCTTGCCTTGCAAGTTGAAATCAAACAGCTGAGTAATGAATTTGATCGCTACCATGCTGATTGGAAGGGCGCCAAGGTGCGTTTCGTCAATCTCACGAAGAAATTCACTTCAAGTGCTGCTCCACCTATGCACGTTGAAGTTACTCAGGCTGAGGCTTCTGCTCAGCCTACTGAAGAAAATGCCAGCACTGCTGATGACAATCAGGCTGCTGAAGAAAATGAGAGTGCCAGGGCTGATGACTCCATTCCAGCCGCTGAAGATATTGCCAGGGCATCCACTTGTGATGCGCCTGAGGAAAGTGAACAAATCAGGACAACTGCATCAATTGTGCCTGAGGAAAATGAACCAAAGTCCTCTGCACCTCCTGCGCCTACACCAACTCCAATCCTTCCATCTGCATCAGATGCGAAGAAGACCAAGGCTACAGAACGTGCAACTGTGAAGAAAAGAAAGGCATCAACTTCTTCAAATTCTTCAGCTCCGAAGAAGATGAAGACTCTGATCAGTTCAATTGACAATCCAATTGATGCCGTTCCAGTCTCATCAATGCCATCAAAGGACCTTGTTCCATTTGGTGAAGATTATGTGATTCCTGATAAATCTGATGAAGAATCTCCTTCTTCTGCTTCGATAGAGCAGTTGGACAAAGAAATTGAAGTTGATAAGATCCCTTCAACCCCATTCATTTCCTCACCTATGCCTTAGTTTATTGCTGAAGAGGCAGGTGTTGAAGAAATTGAAGATGAGGATGTGGACATTGGGTGTACCACTCCTATGCTCAATGATGAATTTTGGGACAGTCAACATCCAAACTCTCCAATGTTCACTCCACTCCAAGCTATTTCTCAGTCCCCTGCCGCCACTGAAGTGCAAATGGGATCTGAAGAACCTCATGCAACCCCAAGTGTTCATGAAGAAATTCCAGCCACTAGTGCTGAAGAAATTGTTAATGAAGAATTGACAACCCAGGCTGAAGCTGTAGAAGAGCCTAAAATTCCTCAGCCTGAGGAACCTGAGATTGAGATTCCTGAAGTAGTGCTGCAATGGACTGACACTCCTCAGCCCAAGCCGAAGGATCCTTTCTCCAAGAAGCAAAAATTCAAGGCTGATAATTTCTTTGGCGAGCACTTATTCTTCACGGAATTCAACCCCTATGACAATGCTCGTCTTAGAAGGAAGCGTTTCTGGACTGCCAGCCAGGCCAACTTCTATTCCTCAGTGCTCCTCCACAAGGACAAATTCTTCGATCATGAGCATATTCCTCATGTGGACATGGAATCCATGCCTTGCTTCTCTCAAGTCCTTAGCATGATTCATGACGCTGGCTTGCTCAATTTTTGCTCTGACATAGTTGATTGGAATGAAGAGCTTATTGTTTAGTTCTACGCAACTTTGCATATCACAGGCGATGCTGCTGACGTCAACTCGTGGGTGTTGGACTGGATGACTGAAAACACTCATTACAAGGCACCAGCCTCTGAATTGCTTGGTGCCTTACCAATCAGTCCTCCACCCGATGGTGCTTGTTGTCTGTATGATGAGCCTGAACTCACTGATCACTATATGCAAGTGCTCATGAAGCCGCTGAAGCCAGGACAAGCTCCAAGGACCAAATTCCTCGTGAAGGAATTGCTCTATGTGCCAAGAACAATCCACCGCATTCTGACGAAGACCATGAGTCCCATCAAAGGCCATGACTCATCCGATGAAGAAATTATCGGAATGATGAAGAATATGCTTTTCAACATCATGCATGGCATTCCCATAAATAATCATGATTTCTTCATGAGGACTCTGGGGAATGTTGCACTTTCTCCATTTGAGCTGAAGCCTTACGCGCCGTGGATCATGAGATTCCTCAAAACAAGGTCTTCACTCAACTACAAGGCTGATTTTCAGAACCACCTCAGCTACTTGCCCCCTATTGAAGTACTCAAGCAGACAATTTCCTCATCTGATGAGAAGGGCAAGTCACCAGCTGTGATCGATGAAGGCATTCGTCCATTGGATGGTCAGTTCCGCAAAGCTACATCTTACTCCACCAATGATGACTCTGCCACTCATGATATTGCTGCCAATGCTACCAAGACAAGTCCTCAAGCTACTGCTCCTCGTGTGCTGACTGATCGTGAACTGCTGATAAGTCTTCACCAAAAGGTGGATCGAAACCACAAGTGGGTTAAGCGTCAGTTTGGTTCTATTCTTCACAACATGACTTCCACACATAATGCAGTGAAGAAAAACCACTACTACCTCCATGAAGTGTTTGATCGCACCTGGGCTATTCTGTCACATCTATATGGTGAAGAAGATCTGAAGCAAATGGGCTTCAAGGAAGACTTTGACTGGTCTGCACCTCCACCAAAGAGATTCAAGAAAGTCAAGGTTCCTTCCGTAGTGGCCAGCTCATATTCTTCATCACGCGCCACGGACGAGCATGAAGACTTGGACGACACTGCAGCAGGCCCTACAACGACACAAGACCCTGACAACGCTGGCGCTCCTCCATCTTCATGATATTTTTCAGGGGCGTTAGTCCTCAGTTTCAACCTTTTTGGTCATTCAATGACAAAGGGGGAGAAATTTGAGTTAGTCTTCAAGCGGGTCTATCTTATATGGGTGTTTTTTGCTAATTTACAACTCTCGTTCTTCTGATGACTTTGCTGGATCGAGTTGTAATCTTAAACTCTATGGTGACCTGATACTTTTGCTGTGTTATTCTGCATGCTTATTCCTCATTAATGTTAATGCACGCATGCTGAAATACATCAGTCACCATATTTCATCATGCATTTCAAATTCTTCATACTATATATCAAATGCGTGTATGAATTACAAGATATAGGGGTAGATCTCCATGATTATACTCTTCAAGTGTGCATTGCTTCAAAAGCAAATTCCTCACTATGCACATCTTCAGGGGGAGTTCTTCTATATCTTGCAATCAAATTCCTATCAGTATTTACACTTCACATGTTTATCTCCGTTGAAAACTTAACCTATATTGTCATCAATCACCAAAAAGGGGGAGATTGGAAGTGCATCTAGTGCCCCTTAGTGATTTTGGTGTATTGAAGACTTATAGGTTAAGGGACTGATGCGTTTGTGAGTGTACACAGGTCTATAAGTCCATGAGGAGTTTGATATTTACAGAGAAAGTCGACCCCTAAAAATGAAGTTCTTCAACTGAAGACTTTGGATTTCTGAAGACTTTGGATTTCTGAAGACTTTCTGAAGACTTTGTAAGTGAAGAAATTGGTGTGACCTTGAAGACCTGGCAATCATTCGAAGAACATGAAGCGTGAAGACTTTGTTTTCGTAGTTTCATTTTCTCCTTCTTGAGTCATAGGAAACACCGTACTGTTAAAGGGGGTCGAGGAAATACTAAGGAAAAATTTCCATGTGATGCTCAACTCAAAATCCTACACCTACGAATCCCTTCGAGTGAAGCCATTGGAAATCTCATACAGTTCAGTCATATTCTTCAGTGACAGAGACGAAGTTCTTCTGGTCTCTGAGGAATTTGTTCTGACTGAGGAGTTAGGAATTCACCAGTGTGAATTGCCTACACAGTGAGGAACATGATAGCCCTGAGGATTTTGATAGTTAAAATTCTGACTGTTGCTATACTATGCGCCAGCGGTTCCAAAATATCTACCCACCTAATGGTCATATCAAATAAGGGCATTTATGTCTTATCATGTCGGGCTGCTCCCTAGGCTATAAATAGCCGCCCCCTTCAACCACTAGCTGGTTGGCTGCTCCGAGAGAAACTAACACTTGTCAATTGAGAGCATCCCATCCTCCGAGGACTTTGAGAGAAAATCATCAAGTGAGGAGAACCCAAAACCCAACAGCTACAAACCCAAAGTGATTGAGCATCACTGAAGAGATTGATCCTGAGTGGATCCGACGCTTGTTTCCTTTGAAGACTGTGCTTCTTCTAGACGGTTAGGCGTCAAGGTCTAGAGCATCCAAGAGGAATTGTGGATCGCCGAGTGACCAAGTTTGTGAAGGTTCGGAAGTCACCTGAAGACTTACCACGAGTGATTGGGCGAGGTCTGTGTGACCTTAGCTCAAGGAGAATACGGTGAGGACAGTGTGTCCGGGACTGGGTGTTCTTGAGTTTAAATAGACAACCGCTCCAACCAGATGTACAACTGAGACATCAGTTGGAACTGGTCTACCAAATCATTGTCTTCACCAAGCTTACTGGTTCTATTTCCTCAACTCTTTCATTTCCTCATGTCTGTTGTTGTGTGCCTGTTCATATCTATTTGAAGACTTTGACTGAAGACTTTCTCAATTTCCTCAGTTCAATTTCTTTAGTCTGTCCGTCCTCTTTCTTGTGTTATCCTGTGTTTACGCTTTCTATACTCTGTGCTTGTCTTCATTTCATCATGATGACTATTCTTGCGTTCAATTATGTTTACTTCCGAGTACTTATTCTGCTGCTAGTAGTTCTTCATTTAGGAATTTCCTCACCAGCAAATTCCTAAGTGAAGAATTCATAAAAATCGCCTATTCACCCCCCTCTAGTCGATATAACGCACTTTCAATGCGAACGAGGATCAAGCTTTCGACAACTTTGAGAACTTTGCAGGCAAGATGACCATACCCTTGATATCACTTCTATCTTTGCTTTGCTAGTTGTTCGCTCTATCGCTATGCTTGCGCTACCTACCACTTGTTTATCATGCCTCCCATATTGCCATGTCAAGCCTCTAACCATCCTTTCCTAGCAAACCACTGTTTGGCTAAGTTACCGCTTTGCTCAGCCCCTCTTATAGCGTTGATAGTTGCAGGTGAAGATGAAGTTTGTTCCTTGTTGGAACATGGATATTTTGGGATATCACAATATCTCTTGTTTAATTAATGCACCTATATACTTGGTAAAGGGTGGAAGGCTCGACCTTATGCCTGGTGTTTTGTTCCACTCTTGCCACCCTAGTTTCCGTCATACCGGTGTTATCTTCCTTGATTTTGCGTTCCTTACGCGGTTGGGTGATTTATGGGACCCCCTTAACAGTTTGCTTTGAATAAAACTCCTCCAGCAAGGCCCAACCTTGGTTTTACCATTTGCCACCTAAGCCTTTTTCCCTTGGGTTTTCGCGAGCCCGAGGGTCATCTTTATTTAACCCCCCCGGCCCAGTGCTCCTTCAAGTGTTGGTCCGAACCGAGCAGACTGCGGGGCCACCACGGGGCAACTCGAGGGCTGGTTTTACTCGTAGGCTGACCTATCCGTTGTGCCCTGAGAACGAGATATGTGCAGCTCCTATCGGGATTTGTCGGCATAGTCGGGCGGCTTTGCTGGTCTTGTTTTACCATTGTTGAAATGTCTTGTAAACCGGGATTCCGAGAATGATTGGGTCTTCCTGGGAGAAGGAATATCCTTCGTTGACCGTGAGAGCTTGTGATGGGCTAAGTTGGGACACCCCTACAGGGTATTATCTTTCGAAAGCCGTGCCCGCAGTTATGAGGCAGATGGGAATTTGTTAATGTCCGGTTGTAGAGAACTTGACACTTGACTTCATTAAAATGCATCAACTGCATGTGTAGCCGTGATGGTCTCTTTTCGGCGGAGTCCGGGAAGTGAACACGGTTTGGGTTATGTATGAACGTAAGTAGTTTTAGGATCACTTCTTGATCACTTCTAGCTTCTCGACCGATGCGTTGCTTCTCTTCTCGCTCTCACTTGCGTATGTTAGCCACCATATATGCTTAGTGCTTGCTGCAGCTGCACCACCTTACCCCTTTCCTACCCATGAGCTTAAATAGTGTTGATCTTGCGGGTGTGAGATTGCTGAGTCCTCGTGACTCACAGATTCTACCAAAACAGATGCATGTGTCGAGGATACTAGTGCAAGTGGCGCAACTGAGCTCAAGTGGGAGTTTGACGAGGACCTTGGTCGTTACTATGTTTCGTTTCCTGATGATCAGTAGTGGAGACCAGTTGGGACGATCGGGGATCTAGCATTTGGGGTTATCTTCTTTTCATTTGGATTTGACCGTACTCGGTCTATGAGTGTATTTTGAATGATGTATGAATTTATTTATGTATTGTGTGAAGTGGCGATTGTAAGCCAACTCTCTTTATCCCATTCTTGTTCAGTACATGGGATTGTGTGAAGATGACCCTTCTTGCGACAAAACCTACAATGCGGTTATGCCTCTAAGTCGTGCCTCGACACGTGAGAGATATGGCCGCATCGTGGGCATTACAAGTTACTTGTCACGCCCAAGATGCGACCCTATCCTAAAGGAACTCGAAGGTCCCACCAAGGATAGAAGCGCATCTTGAAGACGCTTTTGCAAGGTGGATATCATTACATTAAACCATTACATAAATAGTTGGGGATACATACAAGAGGCATACAATGCCACATGAATACAACAACATCATACATAAGAGCGACATCCGACTACGGATGAAAACACAAACATAAACCTCAAACGACATCCACCCTGCTAGCCCAAGCTGCCGACCTGGAACCTATCCCCTGATCGAAGAAGAAGCAGAAGAAGAACTCCAAAACAAGCAAGCATTGCTCTCACGTCATGATCATCGCATAACCTGTACCTGCAACTGTTGTTGTAGTAATCTATGAGCCACGAGGACTCAGCAATCCCATTAACATGGGTATCAGGACTAGCAAAGCTTAGTGGGTAAGGAAGGGGTAAAGTGGTGAGGTTGCAGCAGCGACTAAGCATATATGGTGGCTAACATACGCAAATAAGAGCGAGAAGAGAGCAAACGGAACGGTCGTGAAGCTAGCAATGATCAAGAAGTGATCCTGAACTCCTACTTACGTCAAACATAACCCAAAACCGTGTTCACTTCCCGGACTCCGCCGAAAAGAGACCATCACGGCTACAATGCGGTTGATGCGTTTTAATTCGAATCTGGTCTCAAGTTATGTACAACCGGACATTAACAAATTCTCATCTGCCACATAACTGCGGGCACGGCTTTCGAAAGATAATGCCCTGCAGGGGTGTCCCAACTTAGCCCATCACAAGCTCTCACGGTCAACGAAGGATATTCCTTCTCCCAGGAAGACCCGACCAGTCTCGGAATCCCGGCTTACAAGACATTTCGACAATGGTTAAACAAGACCAACAAAGCCGCCCGATGTGCCGACAAATCCTGATAGGAGCTGCACATATCTCGTTCTCAGGGCACACCAGATAGGTCAGCCTATGAGTAAAACCAGCCCTCGAGTTGCCCCAAGGTGGCCCCGCAGTCTGCCCATTTCGGACCAACACTCGAAGGAGCACTGGCCTGGGGGGGGGGGGTTAAAATAAAGATGACCCTCGGGCTCCGGAAACCCAAGGGAAAAAGGCTTAGGTAGGCAAATGGTAAAACCAAGGTTGGGCCTTGCTAGAGGAGTTTTATTCAAAGCGAACTGTCAAGGGGGTCCCATAAATCACCCAACCGCGTAAGGAACACAAAATCAAGGAACATAACACCGTTATGATGGAAACTAGGGCGGCAAGAGTGGAACAAAACACCAGGCATAAGGCTGAGCCTTCCACCCTTTACCAAGTATATAGATGCATTAATTAAATAAGAGATATTGTGATATCCCAACATAATCCTGTCCATCATGGAGCAATCTTCAACTTCACCTGCAACTAACAACGCTATAAGAGGGGCTGAGCAAAGCGGTAACATAGCCAAGCAACGGTTTGCTAGGAAGGATGAAAAAGTTAGAGGTTGACATGGCAATTTGGGAGGCTTGAAGAGCAGGTGATAGGTAGCACAGCATAGCGATAGAACGAAGCAACTAGCATAGCAATGATAGTAGTGAGATCTAGAGTAACGGTCATCTTGCCTGAAATCCCGCAAGGAAGAAGGACGAGTCCATGAAGAAGATGAAGCCACGAAGACAAACCAAGTGTAGATGAATGAATCCTCACGATCGCAACGAAATAGGAACTAACGAGAAGGAGCACAATCAGAAAGAAGCAAACAACAAGGTAAACACACAACACATAGACATGGCATGATGCTCAAACCAAGTATGATGCATGACAAAGACTATATGAGGCTACTCATGGCAAGAGATGATGCATACAAGAACAACACATCAAAGCAAGTTTAAATGAGGCCGGTAACAACGTATAACAATTCCGGTAAGTCCTCATATGCAAGTTTCGAAGTTGTTCTAGATCTGAACAAACATTGAGTTGAAGTTGTTAAACAACAAGTTAAAGAGCACCAAGAGGATCTACACGAAATTCTAGTCAAGTTACATATAAAGTTCATTTAGTTCCGAGCTACGCCTAGAAGATATGAGCAAAACAAGTTAAACATGGCATTGATGCAAAATGCATACAAACATCAAGCACACACTCCAAAACATGGATGCAACATGATAATATGAAACTACATGCAAAATCAAGCAAGTTTCATATAGAGCACACTCGAAACGGAGCAACGGTTCAACACATACACATGAAACAAGTTTAAAGGACAAGTTGTCCAAAACAGCAACTAGGCATCTTGCAAGCATCAAGAAAATATGCTACAACACCTCAGCAGGAAAACAAAAGGCATGGACATGAAGTACAGGTAAAGCACAACAAAACATGAACAATGAGCTATCTCCATAAATCACTAGAACATGCTCAAAAGGACATGGCAAGATTGCAAATAATAACAGGTTCACAGACTTAGCAGAAAGCACTGGACATGGCAGAAATAACATCAGGTTGCAATGTTTAGAGCTATCAAACAACATGCTACAGGAACTTATCATGGCAAAAAAAGGCATGGCAGGCTAATACTAAAGACAAGGATCAAAACTCCCTTACTGAACTTATTCTAAAGATCAACAGAAAAGATGGTAGCATCCATGCAAACATGGCAAATGATATGACAGATTCAGACATGGCAGGAACAACGATAAGTAGGCATGTTGGTGAGCTTGTACAACTCACCACAGAGCAATACATGGCATGACAAGGTAACCAAAAGTAAGAAGACATGTTCATGAAGCTAATCGTGGCAATAGCATGGTCATAAGATGCATGGATCACTAGCAAGGCACATGGAAAAACTGAACTTAATGTTAACAGGCTGACAGCAACATTATTTAGCAACTTGAGAGCAAAATTACAACAAGCTACAACAGTCTATAAATGAAACCAGGGGCATGGATGGATAGAGCATGACATGTATAACAAAACATCCTTATTGAACATCTCCAGATTATGCGTAGAATGACTTGTAGCAGCAGGTTTACATAGCATCATAATATAACAGATTTAGCCTAGCAAAACAGCAACAACAAGTACCCTACTTCACGAGCTTGATGCACTCACCACAAGGCACACAAAAATACATGGATTGCACCACTGTAAAGATGAAATGATGTAGCTCAAAACTCATGTAGACATCAAGCTCATAAGATGCACACACAAAATGCAATGAAAAAGACAAATCACCAAGTTTTGATGACAGACAACAGTTAACATCATATAGCACTCTTGAAACGATGATAATGGCATCAAGATGGACTCAAACAAGCATGGCACAGTGGAACAAATTGAATAGCACATCATGGTTAACATTTTGATATATCATGCATGGAAAACGGAGCACCGAGCATCAAGTTATGGCATGTCAAACATATGCACATGATGTAGAAAATCTGGGACTTAGCAGAAATCTCACCCCGGGGAAAATGGACGGAGGGGTCCTGGGACGAGGAGATCCGGGATCGGGGCGCCGTTTGGTTCGGTAAGGTGGTGGATCTGGTCCATCATTCGGTGGATCTGGCCGGAGAAGACTCCAGCGAGCGGCGGGGCGGCTCCGGCGAGCTCCCGCGGCGACAGGGAAGTGCGGGGACGTGGAGGAGGCCCCGGGCGGCGGCGAAGGACGACCGACGAGGCACGGGCGACCGGAGGCGGCGG
>NC_041387.1:381030406-381031905 GCF_002162155.2 Triticum dicoccoides
CGGAGGCGGCGGGGACGGGCTGGTCCGGTCGGATCCGGTGCGGCAGCGGCGGAGGGCGGTCGGGTGCGACGCGCGGAGGCGAGGCGGCGGCGCACGAAGCGGGCGGCGGGGCAGGCGCGGTCCCGGCGACGGCACGGGGTGGCGCTAGCAAAGAGCAGCGGCGGCGCAGAGCTCCTGGCGGCGGGGCGCGAGGTCGGAGGACGGCGACGGGACACTACGGGCTCCCTCGAGCCCGGCGCGGCACGAGGCGGGCCGGTTGCGGGCCGGGTGGGCCGCGGAAGCGGGAGGGACGGCGGCGGACATGTGTCGCGCGGGGAGTGGCTGCGGGCGGCGGCGCGGATGTGTCCGGCAGCGGGCGGACACGTCCGGCGGTTGAGAGGGGGAGAGGCTAGGGTTAGGGTAGGATTCATCCGCGAATTTCGGGGGAGGGCACCTATTTATAGGTAGAGGGAGCTAGGCGACTCCAAATGGAGAGTGGTTTTCGCCCACACAATCATGATCGAACGACCGAGAGCATGGAGGGGGTTTGGATGGGCTCAAGGGCTGTGGTTAAAAGGGGCTAGGCTGCAAAGAGAAGGGGGTTTCGGGCTACACGGTTAATCGTTGGGGCATCAAACGACCTCCAAATGGAATGAAATTTGATGGGCGGTCTACCGGTGATATACCAAGGCCACTCGGCAAACCTCGGTCCATTCCGAGAATGTTTTTATCCCGCTCACGAAACAAGGTCTGTGAGGGGGCGACAGGGCACAGCGAGAGTGTCGGATCGTGAAACGGACAACGGGAAAAAAGACCGGATGCAAGTTTTGGAAAACATGCAGATGAAATGCAGATGATGACAAGACAAAATGCAACACGCTAGCAATGACATGGCAACAACAACGAAAAGCTGAAAGACACCTGGCGCATCGGATCCGGGGCGTTACAGAGCCTGTTGGGGAACGTAGTAATTTCAAAATTTTTCCTACGCACACGCAAGATCATGGTGATGCATAGCAATGAGAGGGGAGAGTAATTTCCACGTACCCTCGTAGACTGTAAGCGGAAGCGTTATGACTACGCGGTTGATGTAGTCGTACGTCTTCACGATCCGACCGATCCAAGTACCGAACGTACGGCACCTCCGAGTTCAGCACACGTTCAGCTCAATGACGATCCCCGGACTCCGATCCAGAAAAGTGTCGGGGATGAGTTCCGTCAGCACGACGGCGTGGTGATGATGATGATGTTCAACCGGCGCAGGGCTTCGCCTAAACTCTGCGACGATATGACCGAGGTGGAATATGGTGGAGGGGGGCACCGCACACGGCTAAGGAACGATCACGTAGATCAACTTGTGTGTTCTAGGGTCCTCCCTGCCCCCGTATATAAAGGAGCAAGGGGGGTGCGGCCGGCCCTAGGAGGAGGGACGCCGGAGGAGTCCTACTCCCACCGGGAGTAGGACTCCCCCTTTCCCTAGTTGGACTAGGACTTGGGGGGAAGGAGGAGAGGGGAGAAAG
>NC_041387.1:381032240-381039527 GCF_002162155.2 Triticum dicoccoides
CGCGGCTGCCCCTAGGCCTCCTCTCCTCTTCCTCCACTAGGCCCAATAAGGCCCATTAGGTCACCGGGGGGTTCCGGTAACCTCCCGGTACTCCGGTAAAATGCCGATTTCACCCGGAACACTTCCGATGTCCAAACATAGGCTTCCAATATATCAATCTTTATGTCTCGACCATTTCGAGACTCCTCGTCATGTCCGTGATCACATCCAGGACTCCGAACAAACTTCGGTACATCAAAATTTATAAACTCATAATAAAACTGTCATCGTAACGTTAAGCGTGCGAACCCTACGGGTTTGAGAACTATGTAGACATGACCTAGAACTATTCTCGGTCAATAACCAATAGCGGAACCTGGATGCTCATATTGGCTCCTACATATTCTACGAAGATCTTTATCGGTTAAACTGCATAACAACATACGTTGTTCCCTTTGTCATCGGTATGTTACTTGCCCGAGATTCGATCGTCGGTATCCAATACCTAGTTCAATCTCGTTACTGGCAAGTCTCTTTACTCGTTACGCAATGCATCATTCTGTAAATAACTCATTAGCTACATTGCTTGCAAGGCTTATAGTGATGTGCATTACCGAGAGGGCCCAGAGATACCTCTCCGACAATCGGAGTGACAAAACCTAATCTCGAAATACGCCAACCCAACATGTACCTTTGGAGACACCTGTAGTACTCCTTTATAATCACCCAGTTACGTTGTGACGTTTGGTAGCACCCAAAGTGTTCCTCCGGTAAATGGGAGTTGCATAATCTCATAGTTACAGGAACATGTATAAGTCATGAAGAAAGCAATAGCAATATACTAAACGATTAAGTGCTAGGCTAATGGAATGGGTCATGTCAATCACATTATTATCCTAATGATGTTATCCCGTTAATCAAATGACAACACATGTCTATGGTTAGTAAACATAACCATCTTTGATTAATGAGCTAGTCAAGTAGAGGCATACTAGTGACGTTATGTTGGTCTATGTATTCACACATGTATTATGTTTCCGGTTAATACAATTCTAGCATGAATAATAAACATTTATCATGATACGAGGAAATAAATAATAACTTTATTATTGCCGCTAGGGCATATTTCCTTCAGTCTCCCACTTGCACTAGAGTCAATAATCTAGATTACACAATAATGATTCTAACACCCATGGAGTCTTGGTGCTGATCATGTTTTGCTCGTGGAAGAGGGTTAGTCAATGGGTCTGCAACATTCAAATCCGTATGTATCTTGCAAATCTCTATGTCTCCCACCTGGACTTGATCCCGGATGGAATTGAAGCGTCTCTTGATGTGCTTGGTCCTCTTGTGAAATCTGGATTCCTTTGCCAAGGCAATTGCACCAGTATTGTCACAGAAGATCTTCATTGGTCCTGATGCACTAGGTATGACACCTAGATCGGAAATGAACTCCTTCATCCAGACTCCTTCATTTGCTGCTTCCGAAGCAGCTATGTACTCCGCTTCACATGTAGATCCCGCCACGACGCTTTTTTTAGAACTGCACCAACTTACAGCTCCACCGTTTAATAAAAACACGTATCCGGTTTGCGATTTAGAATCGTCCAGATCAGTGTCAAAGCTTGCATCGACGTAACCATTTACGACTAGCTCTTTGTCACCTCCATATACGAGAAACATATCCTTAGTCCTTTTTAGGTATTTCAGGGTGTTCTTGACAGCTGTCCAGTGATCGACTCCTGGATTACTTTGGTACCTTCCTGCCAAGCTTATTGCTAAGCACACGTCAGGTCTGGTACACAGCATTGGGTACATGATAGAGCCTATGGCTGAAGCATCGGGAACATCTTTCATTTTCTCTCTATCTTCTGCTGTGGTCGGGCATTGAGTTTGACTCAACTTCACACCTTGTAGTACGGGCAAGAACCCTTTCTTTGCCTGATCCATTTTGAACTTTTTCAAAACTTTATCAAGGTATGTGCTTTGTGAAAGTTCAATTAAGCGTCTTGATCTATCTCTATAAATCTTGATGCCCAATATATAAGCAGCTTCACCAAGGTCTTTCATAGAAAAACTTTTATTCAAGTATCCCTTTATGCTATCCAGAAATTCTATATCATTTCCAATTAATAATATGTCATCTACATATAATATCAGAAATGCTACAGAGCTCCCACTCACTTTCTTGTAAATACAGGCTTCTCCAAAAGTCTGTATAAAACCATATGCTTTGATCACACTATCAAAGCGTTTATTCCAACTCCGAGATGCTTGCACCAGTCCATAAATGGATCGCTGGAGCTTGCACACTTTGTTAGCACCTTTTGGATCAACAAAACCTTCTGGCTGCATCATATACAACTCTTCTTCCAGAAATCCATTCAAGAATGCAGTTTTGACATCCATTTGCCAAATTTCATAATCATAAAATGCAGCAATTGCTAACATGATTCAGACAGACTTAAGCATCGCTACGGGTGAGAAAGTCTCATCGTAGTCAACCCCTTGAACTTGTCGAAAACCTTTTGCAACAAGTCGAGCTTTATAGACAGTTACATTACCATCAGCGTCAGTCTTCTTCTTAAAAATCCATTTATTCTCAATGGCTTCCGATCATCGGGCAAGTCAACCAAAGTCCATACTTTGTTCTCATACATGGATCCCATCTCAGATTTCATGGCCTCTAGCCATTTTGCGGAATCTGGGCTCATCATCGCTTCCTCATAGTTCATAGGTTCATCATGGTCAAGTAACATGACTTCTAGAATAGGATTACCGTACCACTCTGGTGTGGATCTTACTCTGGTAGACCTACGAGCTTCAGTAGAAACTTGATCTGAAGTTTCATGATCAATATCATTAGCTTCCTCACTGATTGGTGTAGTTGTCACAGGAACCGGTTCTTGTGATGAACTACTTTCAAATAAGGGAGCAGGTACAGTTACCTCATCAAGTTCTACTTTCCTCCCACTCACTTCTTTCGAGAGAAACTCCTTCTCTAGAAAGGATCCGAATTTTGCAACGAAAATATTGCCTTTAGATCTGTGATAGAAGGTGTACCCAATAGTCTCTTTTGGGTATCCTATGAAGACACATTTCTCCGATTTGGGTTCGAGCTTATCTGGTTGAAGTTTCTTCACATAAGCATCGCAGCCCCAAACTTTTAAGAAACGACAACTTTGGTTTCTTGCCAAACCAGAGTTCATGAGGCGTCGTCTCAACGGATTTTGATGGTGCCCTATTTAACGTGAATGCGGCCGTCTCTAAAGCATAACCCCAAAACGATAGTGGTAAATCAGTAAGAGACATCATAGATCGCACCATATCTAGTAAAGTACGATTACGACGTTCGGACACACCATTTCGTTGTGGTGTTCCGGGTGGCGTGAGTTGCGAAACTATTCCGCATTGTTTCAAATGTAAACCAAACTCGTAACTCAAATATTCTCCTCCACTATCAGATTGTAGAAATTTTATTTTCTTGTTACGATGATTTTCCACTTCACTCTGAAATTCTTTGAACTTTTCAAATGTTTCAGACTTGTGTTTCATTAAGTAGATATACCCATATCTGCTTAAATCATCTGTGAATGTGAGAAAATAACGATACCCGCCGCGAGCCTAAACATTCATTGGACCACAAACATCAGTATGTATGATTTCCAACAAATCAGTTTCTCGCTCCATTGTTCCGGAGAATGGCGTTTTAGTCATCTTGCCCATGAGGCACGGTTCGCAAGTACCAAGTGATTCATAATCAAGTGATTCCAAAAGCCCACCAGTATGGAGTTTCTTCATGCGCTCTACACCGATATGACCTAAATGGCAGTGCCACAAATAAGTTGCACTATCATTATCAACTCTGCATCTTTTGGTTTCAACACTATGAATATGTGTATCACTACTAACGAGATTCAATAAAAATAGACCACTGTTCAAGGGTGCATGACCATAAAAGATATTACTCATATAAATAGAACAACCATTATTCTTTGACTTAAATGAATAACCGTCTTGCATCAAACAAGATCCAGATATAATGTTCATGCTCAATGCTGGCACCAAATAACAATTATTTAGGTCTAAAACTAATCCCGATGGTAGATGTAGAGGTAGCGTGCCGACCGCGATCACATCGACTTTGGAACCATTTCCCACGCGCATCGTCACCTCGTCCTTAGCCAAGCTTCACTTAATCCGTAGTCCCTGTTTCGAGTTGCAAATATTAGCAACAGAACCAGTATCAAATACCCAGGTACTACTGCGAGCATTAGTAAGGTACACATCAATAACATGTATATCACATATACCTTTGTTCACTTTGCCATCCTTCTTATCCTCCAAATACTTGGGGTAGTTCCGCTTCTAGTGTCCAGTCTACTTGCAGTAGAAGCACTCAGTCTCAGGCTTAGGTCCAGACTTGGGTTTCTTCTCTTGAGCAGCAACTTGTTTGCTGTTCTTCTTGAAGTTCCCCTTCTTCTTCCCTTTGCCCTTTTTCTTGAAACTGGTGGTCTTGTTAACCATCAACACTTGATGCTCCTTCTTGATTTCTACCTCCGCGGCTTTTAGCATTGGGAAGAGCTCGGGAATAGTCTTGTCCATCCCTTGCATATTATAGTTCATCATGAAGCTCTTGTAGCTTGGTGGCAGTGATTGAAGAATTCTGTCAATGACACTATCATCAGGAAGATTAACTCCCAGTTGAATCAAGTGATTATTATACCCAGACATTTTGAGTATGTGTTCACTGACATAACTATTCTCCTCCATCTTGCAACTATGGAACTTATTGGAGACTTCATATCTCTAAATCCGGGCATTTGCTTGAAATATTAACTTCAACTCCTGGAACATCTCATATGCTCCATGACGTTCAAAACGTCGTTGAAGACCTGGTTCTAAGCCGTAAAGCATGGCACACTGAACTATCGAGTAGTCATCAGCTGCTCTGGCAGACGTTCTTAACGTCATCAGTTGCATCAGCAGCAGGCCTGGCACCCAGCGGTGCTTCCAAGACATAATTCTTCTGTGCAGCAATGAGGATAATCCTCAGGTTACGGACCCAGTCCGTGTAATTGCTGCCATCATCTTTCAACTTTGCTTTCTTAAGGAACGCATTAAAATTCAACGGAACAACAACACGAGCCATCTATCTACAACAAACATAGACAAGAAAAATACTATCAGGTACTAAGTTCATGATAAATTTAAGTTCAATTAATCATATTACTTAAGAACTCCCACTTAGATAGACATCCCTCTAATCCTCTAAGTGATTACGTGATCCATATAAACTACACCATGTCCGATCGTCACGTGAGATGGAGTAGTTTCAAAAGTGAACATCAATATGTTGATCATATCTACTATATGATTCACGCTCGACCTTTCGGTTTCCGTGTTCCGAGGCCATATCTGTTATATGCTAGGCTCGTCAAGTTTAACCTGAGTATTCCACGTCTGCAACTGTTTTGCACCCGTTGTATTTGAACGTAGAGCCTATCACACCCGATCATCACGTGGTGTCTCAGCACGAAGAACTTTCGCAATGGTGCATACTCAGGGAGAACACTTCTTGATAATTTAGTGAGAGATCATCTTAAAATGCTACCGTTAATCAAAGCAAGATAAGATGCATAAAGGATAAACATCACATGCAATCAATATAAGTGATATGATATGGCCATCATCATCTTGTGCTTGTGATCTCCATCTTCGAAGCACCGTCGTGATCACCATCGTCACCGGCGCGACACCTTTATCTCCATCGTAGCATCGTTGTCGTTACACCATCTATTGCTTCTACGACTATCGCTACCGCTTAGTGATAAAGTAAAGCAATTACAGGGCGTTTGCATTTCATACAATAAAGCGACAACCTTATGGCTCCTGCCAGTTGCCGATAACTTTGGTTACAAAACATGATCATCTCATACAATAAAATATAGCATCATGTCTTGACCATATCACATCACAACATGCCCTGCAAAAACAGGTTAGACGTCCTCTACTTTGTTGTTGCAAATTTTACGTGGCTGCTACGGGCTTAGAAAGAACCATTCTTACCTATGCATCAAAACCACAACGATAGTTCGTCAAGTTAATGTTGTTTGAACCTTCGCAACGACCGGGCGTAGCCACACTCAGTTCAGCTAAAGTGAGAGAGACAAACACTCGCCAGTCACCTTTAAGCACGAGTGCTCGTAACGGTGAAACCAGTCTCACGTAAGCGTACGCGTAATGTCGGTCCGGGCCGCTTCATCTCACAATACTGCTGAGCCAAAGTATGACATGCTGGTAAGCAGTATGACTTGTATCGCCCACAAATCACTTGTGTTCTACTCGTGCATATGACATCTACCCATAAAACCAGACCCGGATGCCACTGTTGGGGAACGTAGTAATTTCTAAAAATTTCCTAAGCACATGCAAGATCATGGTGATGCATAGCAACGAGAGGGGAGAATAATGTCCACGTACCCTCGTAGACCATAAGCGGAAGCGTTATGACAACGCGGTTGATGTAGTCGTACATCTTCACGATCCGACCGATCCAAGTACCGAACGTACGACACCTCCGTGTTCAGCACACGTTCAGCTCGATGACGATCCCCGGACTCCGATCCAGCAAAGTGTCGGGCATGAGTTCCGTCAGCACGACGGCGTGGTGACGATGATGATGTTCTATCGGCGCAGGGCTTCGCCTAAACTCCACGACGATATGACCGAGGTGGAATATGGTGGAGGGGGGGGTGTTGGGGAACGTAGCAGAAATTCAAAATTTTCCAACGTGTCACCAAGATCTATCTATGGAGAAACCAGCAACGAGGGGAAGGAGAGTGCATCTACATACCATTGTAGATTGCTAAGCGGAAGCGTTCAAGAGAACGGGGTTGAAGGAGTCGTACTCATCGTGATCCAAATCACCGGAGATCCTAGTGCCGAACGAACGGCACCTCCGCGTTCAACACACGTACAGCCCGGCGACGTCTCCCACGCCTTGATCTAGCAAGGAGAGAGGGAGAGGTTGAGGAAGACTCCGTCCAGTAGCAGCACAACGGCGTGGTGGTGGTGGAGGAGCGTGGCAATCCTGCAGGGCTTCGCCAAGCACCGGGGAGAGGAGAAGGGAGAGAGGTAGGGCTGCGCCTAGGAGAGGTCAAACTCATCTATCGGCAGCCCCAAAACCCTCAAGTATGTATAGGGGAGAGGAGGGGGGTGCGCCCCCTCTAGGGTTTCCACCCCAAGGGGTGCGGCAGCCCCAATCCCATCTAAGGGTGGCGGCCAAGGGGGAAGAGGGGGGAAACT
>NC_041387.1:381039890-381064679 GCF_002162155.2 Triticum dicoccoides
CCAGCCCACCTGGGGCTGGTCCCCTCCCACACTTGGCCCATGCAGCCCTCCGGGGCCAGTGGCCCCACTTGGTGGACCCCCGGGACCCTCCCGGTGGTCCCGGTACGTTACCGATAAAACCCGAAACTTTTCCGGTGACCAAAACAGGACTTCCCATATATAAATCTTTACCTCCGGACCATTCCGGAACTTCTCGTGACATCTGGGATCTCATCCGGGACTCCGAACAACATTCGGTAACCACATACAAACTTCCTTTATAACCCTAGCGTCATCGAACCTTAAGTGTGTAGACCCTACGGGTTCGGGAACCATGCAGACATGACTGAGACGTTCTCCGGTCAATAACCAACAGCGAGATCTGGATACCCATGTTGGCTCCCACATGTTCCACGATGATGTCATCGGATGAACCACGATGTCAAGGACTCAGTCGATCCCGTATACAATTCCCTTTGTCTAGCGGTACTATACTTGCCCGAGATTCGATCGTCGGTATACCGATACCTTGTTCAATCTCGTTACCGGCAAGTCTCTTTACTCGTTCCGTAACACATCATCCCGTGATCAACCCCTTGGTCACATTGTGCACATTATGATGATGTCCTATCGAGTGGGCCCAGAGATACCTCTCCGTTTACACGGAGTGACAAATCCCAGTCTCGATTCGTGCCAACCCAACAGACACTTTCAGAGATACCTGTAGTGCACCTTTATAGCCACCCAGTTACGTTGTGACGTTTGGTACACCCAAATCATTCCTACGGTATCCGGGAGTTGCACAATCTCATGGTCTAAGGAAATGATACTTGACATTAGAAAAGCTTTAGCATACAAACTACGGTCTTTTTGCTAGGCTTAGGATTGGGTCTTGTCCATCACATCATTCTCCTAATGATGTGATCCCGTTATCAACGACATCCAATGTCCATGGTCAGGAAACCGTAACCATCTATTGATCAACGAGCTAGTCAACTAGAGGCTTACTAGGGACATGGTGTTGTCTATATATCCACACATGTATCTGAGTTTCCTTTCAATACAATTATAGCATGGACAATAAACGATTATCATGAACAAGGAAATATAATAATAATAACTAATTTATCATTGCCTCTAGGGCATATTTCCAACAGTCTCCCACTTGCACTAGAGTCAACAATCTAGTTCACATCGCTATGTGATTAACACTGATAGGTCACATCGCCATGTAACCAACATCCAAAGAGTTTACTAGTGTCACTGAACTAGTTCACATCACCATGTGATTAAGACTCAATGAGTTCTGGGGTTTGATCATGTTTTCCTTGTGAGAGAAGTTTTAGTCAACGGGTCTGTAGTATTCAGATCTGTATGTACTTTGCAATTTTCTATGTCATATTGTAAATGCTGCTTCCACGCTCCACTTGAAGCTATTCCAAATGGTTGCTCCACTATACGTATCCGGTTTGCTACCCAGAGTCATTCGGATAGGTGTTAAAGCTTGCATCGACGTAACCCTTTACGCCGAACTCTTTATCACCTCCATAATCGAGAAACAAATCCTTATTCCTCTAAGGATAATTTTGACCGCTATCTGGTGATCCACTCCTTGATCACCTTTGTACCCTTTTGCCAGACATGTGGCAAGGCACACATCAGGTGCGGTACTTAGCATAGCATACTGTAGAGCCTACGTCTGAAGCATAGGGGACGACATTCGTCCTTTCTCTCTCTTCTGCCGTGGTCGAGCTTTAACTCTTAACTTCATACCTTACATCTCAGGCAAGAACTCCTTCTTTGACTGATCCATCTTGAACACCTTCAAGATCATGTCAAGGTATATGCTCATTTGAAAGTACCATTAAGCGTTTTTGATCTATCCTCATAGATCTTGATGCTCAATGTTCAAGTAGCTTAATCCAGGTTTTCTATTGCAAAACATTTTTCAAATAACCCTATATGCTTTACAGAAAATTCTACATCATTTCTGATCATCAACATGTCAACAACATATACTCATCAGAAATTCTATAGTGCTCCCACTCACTTCTTTGGAAATACAAGTTTCTCATAAACTTTGTATAAGCCCAAAATCTTTGATCATCTCATCAAAGCGTACATTCCAACTCCGAGATGCTTACTCCAGTCCTTAGAAGGATCGCTGGAGCTAGCATACCTTTTAGCATCTTTAGGATCGACAAAACCTTTCTGATTGTATCACATACAACCTTTCCTTACGAAAACTGGTAAGGAAACTCGTTTTGACATCCATCTACCAGATTTCATAAATGCAGCTTGTGCTAACATGATTCCGACGGACTTTAAGCATCGCTACGGATGAGAAAATCTCATCGTAGTCAACTCCTTGAACTTGTGAAAAACTCTTCGCCACAAGTCGAGCTTCATAGACGGTGACATTACCGTCCATGTCCGTCTTATTCTTAAAGATCCATTTATCTCAATGGCTTGCCGATCAACGGGTAAGTCCACCAAAGTCCATGCTTTGTTCTGATACATGGATCCTCTCTCGGATTTCATGGCTCCTAACCATTTGTCGGAATTTGGGCCCACCATCACTTCTCCATAGCTCGTAGGTTCATTGTTGTCTAGCAACTTGACCTTCAAGACAGGATCACCGTACCACTCCGAAGCAGTACGCGTCCTTGTCATCCTATGAGGTTCGGTAGTGACTTGATCCGAAGCTTCATGATCAATATCATAAGCTTCCACTTCAATTGGTGTAGGTGCCACGGGAACAACTTCCTATGCCCTGCTACACACTGGTTGAAGTGATGGTTCAATAACCTCATCAAGTCTCCACTATCCTCCCACTCAATTCTCGAGACAAACCTTTCCTCTAGAAAGGACCCAATTCAAGAAACAATCCCTATTGCTTTCGGATCTGAATTAGGAGGTATACCCAACTGTTTTGGGTGTCCTATGAAGATGCATTTTATCCGCTTTGGGTTTGAGCTTATCAACCTGAAACTTTTTCACATAAGCGTCGCAGCCCCAAACCTTTAAGAAACGACAACTTAGGTTTCTCCAAACCACAGTTCAAACGGTGTCGTCTCAACGGAATTACGTGGTGCCCTATTTAAAGTGAGTGCGGTTGTCTCTAATGCCTAACCCATGAACGATAGTGGTAATTCGATAAGATACATCATGGTACGCACCATATCCAATAGGGTGCAACTATGATGTTCGGACACACCATCACACTATGGTGTTCCAGGCAGTATTGGTTGTGAAACAATTTCCACAATGTCTTAATTGCGTGCCAAAGCTTGTAACTCAGATACTCATCTCTATGATCATATCATAGACATTTTATCCTCTTGTCACAATGATCTTCAATTTCACTCTGAAATTACTTGAACCATTCAATAATTCAGACTTGTGTTTCATCAAGTAAATATACTCAGTATCTACTCAAATCATCTGTGAAGTAAGAACATAACGATATCCACTGCGTGCCTTAGCACTTATTGGACTGCACACATCAAAATGTATTACTTCCAACAAGTTGCTATCTTGTTCCATCTTACTGAAAACGAGGCTTTTTAGTCATCTTGCCCATGTGGTATGATTTGCATATCTTAAGTGATTCAAAATCAAGTGAGTCCAAACGATCCATCTGCATGGAGTTTCTTCATGCGTATACACAAATAGACATGGTTCGCATGTCTCAAACTTTTCAAAAACGAGTGAGTCCAAAGATCCATCAACATGGAGCTTCTTCATGCGTTTTATACCAATATGACTTATATGGCAGTGCCACAAGTAAGTGGTACTATCATTACTATCTTATATCTTTTGGCATGAAAATGTGTATCACTACGATCGAGATTCAATAAACCATTCCTTTAGGTGCAAGACCATTGAAGGTATTATTCAAATAAATAGAGTAACCATTATTCTCCTTAAATGAATAACCGTATTGCGATAGACATAATCCAATCATGTCTATGCTCAATGCAAACACCAAATGACAATTATTCAGGTTTAACACCAATCTCGATGGTAGAGGGAGCGTGCGATGCTTGATCACATCAACCTTGGAAAAACTTCCAACACGTATCGTCAGCTCACCTTTAGCTAGTCTCCGTTTATTCTGTAGCTTTTATTTCGAGTTACTAACACTTAGCAACCGAACCGGTATCTAATACCCTGGTGCTACTAGGAGTACTAGTAAAGTACAAATTAACATAATGTATATCCAATATACTTCTATCGACCTTGCCAGCCTTCTTATCTACCAAGTATCTAGGGTAATTCTGCTCCAGTGGTTGTTCCCCTTATTACAGAAGCACTTAGTCTCGGGTTTGGGTTCAACCTTGGGTTTCTTCACTAGAGCAGCAGCTGATTTGCCGTTTCTTGAAGTATCCCTTCTTGCCCTTGCCCTTCTTGAAACTAGTGGTTTCACCAACCATCAACAATTGATGCTCCTTCTTGATTTCTACTTTCGCGGTGTCAAACATCGCAAATACCTCAAGGATCATCTTATCTATCCTTGATATGTTATAGTTCATCACGAAGCTCTAGCAGCTTGGTGGCAATGACTTTGGAGAAACATCACTATCTCATCTGGAAGATCAACTCCCACTCGATTCAAGTGATTGTCGCACTCAGACAATCTGAGCACAATCTCAATGATTGAGCTTTTCTCCGTTAGCTTGCAGGCTAAGAAAATTTTCGAAGGTCTTATACCTCTTGACGTGGGCACGAGCCTGAAATCCCAATTTCAGCCCTCGAAACATCTCATATGTTCTGCGACATTTCGAAAAACGTCTTTGGTGCCTCAACTCTAAATAGTTTAACTGAACTATCACGCAGTTATCAAAACGTGTATGTCCGCTGTTCGCAACATCAACAGACGACGTTTGGGGTTCAGCACACTGAGTGGTGCATTAAGGACATAAGCTTTCTACTGTCCGCATAATCGCTACTGTCAACTTTCAACTATATTTTCTCTAGGAACATATCTAAATAGTGGAACTAAAGCGCGAGCATACGACATAATTTGCAACGTTCTTTTTGACTATGTTCAGGATAATTAAGTTCATCTCATGAACTCCCACTCAGATAGACATCCCTCTAGTCATCTAAGTGATTACATGATCCGAGTCAACTAGGCCGTGTTCGATCATCACGTGAGACGGACTAGTCATCATCGGTGAACATCTTCATGTTGATCGTATCTACTATATGACTCATGCTCGACCTTTCGGTCTCTTGTGTTCTGAGGCCATGTATGTACATGCTAGGCTCGTCAAGTTAACCTAAGTGTTTCGCGTGTGTAAATCTGGCTTACACCCGTTGTATGTGGACGTAAGAATCTATCACACCCGATCATCACGTGGTGCTTCAAAACGACGAACTTTCGCAACGGTGCACAGTTAGGGGGAACACTTTCTTGAAATTTTAATGAGGGATCATCTTATTTACTACCGACGTTCTAAGCATATAAGATGCATAAACATGATAAACATCACATGCAATCAAATAGTGACATGATATGGCCAATATCATATTGCTCCTTTTGATCTCCATCTTCGGGGCTCCATGATCATCATCGTCACCGGCATGACACCATGATCTCCATCATCGTGTCTTCATGAAGTTGTCTCGCCAACTATTACTTCTACTACTATGGCTACCGGTTAGCAATAAAGTAAAGTAATTACATGGCGTTGTTTTAATGACACGCAGGTCATACAATAAATAAAGACAACTCCTATGGCTCCTGCCGGTTGTCATACTCATCGACATGCAAGTCGTGATTCCTATTACAAGAACATGATCAATCTCATACATCACATATCATTCATCACATTCTTCTTGGCCATATCATATCACATAGCATACCCTGCAAAAACAAGTTAGACGTCCTCTAATTGTTGTTTGCATGTTTTACGTGGCTGCTATGGGTTTCTAGCAAGAACGTTTCTTACCTACGCAAAAGGCACAACGTGATATGCCAATTGCTATTTACCCTTCATAAGGAACCTTTTCATCGAATCTGATCCGACTAAAGTGGGAGAGACTGGCACCCGCTAGCCACCTTAGGCAACAAGTGCATGTCAGTCGGTGGAACCTGTCTCACGTAAGTGTACGTGTAAGGTCGGTCCGGGCCGCTTCATCCCACAATGCCGCCGAATCAAGATTAGACTAGTAACGGTAAGCATATTGAACAAAATCAATGCCCACAACTACTTTGTGTTCTACTCGTGCATAGAATCTACGCAATAGACCTAGCTCATGATGCCACTGTTGGGGAACGTAGCAGAAATTCAAAATTTTCCTACGTGTCACCAAGATCTATCTATGGAGAAACCAGCAACGAGGGGAAGGAGAGTGCATCTACATACATTGTAGATCGCTAAGCGGAAGCGTTCAAGAGAACGGGGTTGAAGGAGTCGTACTCATCGTGATCCAAATCACCGGAGATCCTAGTGCCGAACGGACGGCACCTCCGCGTTCAACACACGTACAGCCCAGTGATGTCTCCCATGCCTTGATCCAGCAAGGAGAGAGGGAGAGGTTGAGGAAGACTCCGTCCAGCAGCAGCAGAACGGCGTGGTGGTGGTGGAGGAGCGTGGCAATCCTGCAGGGCTTCGCCAAGCACCGTGGGAGAGGAGAAGGGAGAGAGGTAGGGCTGCGCCTAGGAGAGGTCAAACTCATCTATCGGCAGCCCCAAAACCCTCAAGTATATATAGGGGAGAGGGAGGGGGGTGCGCCCCCTCTAGGGTTTCCACCCCAAGGGGTGCGGCAGCCCCAATCCCATCTAAGGGTGGCGGCCAAGGGGGAAGAGGGGGGAAACTTGCCCCCCAAGTTAGGTGGAAGCACCCCCTCCCCAAACCCTAGGCGCCTTGGGCCCTTGTGGGGGGCGCACCAGCCCACCTGGGGCTGGTCCCCTCCCACACTTGGCCCATGCAGCCCTCCGGGGCCGGTGGCCCCACTTGGTGGACCCCCGGGACCCTCCCGGTGGTCCCGGTACGTTACCGATAAAACCCGAAACTTTTCCAGTGACCAAAACAGGACTTCCCATATATAAATCTTTACCTCCGGACAATTCCGGAACTCCTCGTGACGTTCGGGATCTCATCCGGGACTCCGAACAACATTCGGTAACCACATACAAACTTCCTTTATAACCCTAGCGTCATCGAACCTTAAGTGTGTAGTCCCTACGGGTTCGGGAACCATGCAGACATGACCGAGACGTTCTCCGGTCAATAACCAACAGCGGGATCTGGATACCCATGTTGGCTCCCACATGTTCAACGATGATCTCATCGGATGAATCACGATGTCAAGGACTCAATCGATCCCGTATACAATTCCCTTTGTCTAGCGGTATTATACTTGCCCGAGATTCGATCGTCGGTATACCGATACCTTGTTCAATCTCGTTACCGGCAAGTCTCTTTACTCGTTCCGTAACACATCATCCCGTGATCAACCCCTTGGTCACATTGTGCACATTATGATGATGTCCTATCGAGTGGGCCCAGAGATACCTCTCCGTTTACACGGAGTGACAAATCCCAGTCTCGATTCGTGCCAACCCAACAGACACTTTCAGAGATACCTGTAGTGCACCTTTATAGCCACCCAGTTACGTTGTGACGTTTGGTACACCCAAATCATTCCTACGGTATCCGGGAGTTGCACAATCTCATGGTCTAAGGAAATGATACTTGACATTAGAAAAGCTTTAGCATACAAACTACGGTCTTTTTGCTAGGCTTAGGATTGGGTCTTGTCCATCACATCATTCTCCTAATGATGTGATCCCGTTATCAACGAATCCAATGTCCATGGTCAGGAAACCATAACCATCTATTGATCAACGAGCTAGTCAACTAGAGGCTTACTAGGGACATGGTGTTGTCTATATATCCACACATGTATCTGAGTTTCCTTTCAATACAATTATAGCATGGACAATAAACGATTATCATGAACAAGGAAATATAATAATAATAACTAATTTATCATTGCCTCTAGGACATATTTCCAACAGGGGGCACCGCACACGGCTAAGGAATGATCACGTAGATCAACTTGTGTGTTCTAGGGTGCCCCCTGCCCCCGTATATAAAGGAGCAAGGGGGGTGCGGCCGGCCCAAGGAGGAGGCGCGCCGGAGGAGTCCTACTCCCACCGGGAGTAGGACTCCCCCCTTTCCCTAGTTGGACTAGGACTTGGGGGAAGGAGGAGAGGGGAGAAAGGAAAGAGGGGGCGCTGCCCCCCCTCCTTGTCCTATTCGGACTTGGGGGGGGGGGGGAGGGGCGCAAGGCTGCCCCTAGGCCTCCTCTCCTCTTCCTGCACTAGGCCCAATAAGGCCCATTAGGTCACCGAGGGGTTCAGGTAACCTCCCGGTACTCTTGTAAAATGCCGATTTCACCCGGAACACTTCTGATGTCCAAACATAGGCTTCCAATATATCAATCTTTATGTCTCGACCATTTCGAGACTCCTCGTCATGTCCGTGATCACATCCGGGACTCCGAACAAACTTCATTACATCAAAATTTATAAACTCATAATAAAACTATCATCGTAACGTTAAGCGTGCGGACCCTACGGGTTCGAGAACTATGTAGACATGACCTTGAACTATTCTCGATCAATAACCAATAGCAGAACCTGGATGCTCATATTGGCTCCTACATATTCTACGAAGATCTTTATCGGTCAAACCGCATAACAACATACGTTGTTCCCTTTGTCATCGGTATGTTACTTGCCCAAGATTCGATCGTCGGTATCCAATACCTAGTTCAATCTCGTTACTGGAAAGTCTCTTTACTCATTACGTAATGCATCATTCCATAACTAACTCATTAGCTACATTGCTTGCAAGTCTTATAGTGATGTGCATTACCGAGAGGGCCCAGAGATACCTCTCCAACAATCGGAGTGACAAAACCTAATCTTGAAATACGCCAACCCAACATGTACCTTTGGAGACACCTGTAGTACTCCTTTATAATCACCCAGTTACGTTGTGACGTTTGGTAGCACCCAAAGTGTTCCTCCGGTAAACAGGAGTTGCATAATCTCATAGTTATAGGAACATGTATAAGTCATGAAGAAAGCAATAGCAATATACTAAACGATCAAGTGCTAGGCTAACGGAATGGGTCATGTCAATCACATTATTATCCTAATGATGTGATCCCGTTAATCAAATGACAACACATGTCTATGGTTAGGAAACATAACCATCTTTGATTAATGAGCTAGTCAAGTAGAGGCATACTAGTGACGTTATGTTGGTCTATGTTTTCACACATGTATTATGTTTCTGGTTAATACAATTCTAGCATGAATAATAAACATTTATCATGATATGAGGAAATAAATAATAACTTTATTATTCCCTCTTGGGCATATTTCCTTCAGAGCCACTGTGGGAGAAGAGCAGCCGCCGAGAGAGGACGCCGAGGGGATCCCGGATCTGGTTGCATCTGCCGAAGGGGGAGTCGAAGAAGAGAGATCGGGGCAAGGCCGCTGCGCGCTCACCCATCTTATGCGAGGTCGCCCGCCATGCTCGTTATGTGTGCTATCATTTGTAGTGTACTCATGTATTAGGGAAATTTTACAGTGCATTATAATACACCAGATCACGTGTATTATATGGGCGATCTAACGGATGAGAATAACTGGGCCTTTTTGAGCCCAAGGGTATTTTCGACCTAATTTTTTTGTACCTTTAATTGGCCTAATTAAGTCCTTCCTTCCTCTTGCTCCTACTCCCCCTCCCCCTCCATCACAAGTCACCCCGCTCGTGTCGCGGTGCCAGATCTTCCGACGAGCCGCTAATCCCCTCCTTCCCCGAGCGGACGCCACCTTCCCCGACCCGAGAGGCCACATCATCCTCATCGATGTGCATCAATATTTTCACGCGGGATATTTGCTGTAAGTGCCTAGCCATCTCAAATCTTTGCTGGTCCCTTATGCATATAGTACCAATAGGGTCGGATTTGATTAGGGTTTAGGATATGTCATGTGAGGTTTAGGGTTTATGGTTTCAGAAAGTTGTGACGAGATTTTGATTGAAAGGGAGTGTAAGTTGGATTTAGCTAGGACATGTTGATGTAGTTAGTTAAGGTTTATGGTTTTAGAAAGTTGTGACAAGATTTTGATTCAAAGGAAGTGTAAGTCGGATTTAGCTAGGACATATTGCATGACTTAGTTAGGGTTGTGTGGCGTGAGAAAGTTGTCAGCAGATTTGGATTCAAAGAAAGTTTTTTGGATTTAATTAGGAGATGCTTTTGAATTGAGTTTTGAGATATTTTGTATTTAGTTATGAGATAATTATTTTTGTATGGAGTTTGGAGTTATTTTCGATTTAGTTAGGTGATAATTTTGGATTCAGTTAGGAGACAATTTTGAATGTAGTTTGGAGATAATTGATCTATCAGGGTGGATCTATTAGGGTGGATATATCAGGGGACTTGAAGGATTCATGCACTTTGGATTTAGTTCGGAGATCATCAGTTACAACAAGTACAATCAATTAAATATTTCTCGATTTAGTCGGGGCATATTTTATACTTACTTACAGCTTTTGAAGGACTGAGTTTGGTACATGAATCCGATATGAAAAATTAAATCAATTATTTAAGCAGAGTAGTGCATAATTAATTTGTATGCTATCCATCCGTAACATTGACTATCTATTTTCGTTGGCAGCATAATGACATGGATGATAAAGGCAACGATGGCAAAAACTTGGGTCATACAGGAAAGGATGACAAGGACATGGGTGATAGACGAAACGAAGGCCTAGGAATGGATGGTATGTGCACGGATGATAATGATAATGAGGATGCAGGCAAGGATGGCATAGACCTGGATGATGTACACATGTAAGGTAAAGGAATTGATAATAAAGGCATGGCTGGTTCAGATCTGAATGAGTGTATGGAATACTTAGAGATTGTGAACAAGACTTTCAGGACTGAGGAAGAAGCCTACATGTTCTACGTAGGCTATGCGAGAAAAAAAGGTTTGGTGTTAGGAAGGATGATCTGAAGTACATGGGTCTGGGTCCGAAACAAAATGCATACAGAAGGACATACTAGTGCTGCAAACAAGGATGGCGGGCCCTTAAGCACTTTAACAGAGCTGAAAGAAAAAGAACATCGAGGGGTCTTTCTCGGTGTGGGCACTACAAAAAAATACACTTCCGTGATGATACGTGTTTGTCACAGTAGGTCACATTTTTTGTCATGCATGTACATCCATGACGATTTTATGACAGAATCAAGGTAGTCATGCCGTAGAAGTATTCCATGACATTACCAAAATTATCATCACAGAAGTGTCCACTTCCATGATGATAAATCATGCGTCATAGAAGTGCTTTCGTCAAGGGTGACCGACATGTGGCATCCACCGTAACGGGACGCCGTTAAGCGCCGTTGAGCTATCGGGTCCGGTTTTGGATCTGATAACCCGCTAACAGCCACGACCAATGCCGATTTTCCATGTGTAAAATTCTCATTGGCTGACGGAACCACGCGTAAGCTCCGTGTTGGCACATGTCTCACTCATCCAACGGTCAAGATGGGCCTATGATATGTTGACACGTGGACGGGCCCAAAAGTGGCCCATAAAGTTTAAATGGGCTGGCCCAACTAAAGGCCCACAAGATTTTGCATACCATAATGGGCCGGCCCAGCTAAAGGCCCACAAGATTTAGTGGACCACAATGGGCCGGCCCAACTAAAGGCCCACAAGATTTTGCAGACCATAATGGGCCGACCCAGCTAAAGGCCCAACATTCTCTGTTAAGGCCCGTACGGCTAGTGTCAAATCGGCCCATCAACGGTCTGTCCTAAACTTGTCATCATCGCGGCCCACGGTCACTTCTGGCCTGTTAATAGTCCACTAAGTATTTGGGCCGAATTACGGCCCGGTGTATTTCCGGCCTGTTAGAGGTCCTGCTTCATTTGGGCCCATTTACAGGCCATTGAAACTTTCGGCCCATAAACGACCGTGAAGGATTTGGGTCATATTCGGCCATGTCTGACATTCGGCCTGTTAGAGGCCCACTATAGATTTGGGCCACTTTTGGCCTGTTGTGATTTTCGGCCTGTTAACGTCGAACGAGTGGCCCAATGTCACATCGGGCCCATTAACGACCCATATAAAAATGACGCTAATCAAGCCCGACCGAACTTCCAGCGTGTTAAAGGCCAGAATATTAGGTCGGTGCATTTACGGCTCGTCTGAATTTCGGATTGTGAAAGATCCGCATCGTAAATGGGCCACCATTTCGGCCTGCTAAGACCAGTGGGTTATTTGGCACAATCAGGGCCCAATCTCACTTTCTTCCTATTAAAGGCCCATGTTTTTTATGGTCTCGAGATATTTACACCTATAAATGGCCTATTGTTACTGAGGGCCCAAATTATGTTTAGGCATGTTAAAGGACCACTATGGGCACATGCCTAGCAGAAAAATATGAAAGCTTATGCTGATTTAGGCCCAGATATTTCTAGTGGGCTACATGCAAATTTCAGCCCATAATCGTTTTTAGCCCAGTTGGAATGGTCCTGACGAATGTTGGCATGTCGGGCTCCTACGAGCTTTCGACCGAATACATTACTAAGATAAACCTACACTATACAAAAATAGTGTCGTAATTACTGCAGCCTTTGGCAGCATCATAAATGTTGTATCACAACAAAATAAATTCCAACCATACAACAAAAGGCCTGCTGGCATAAAGTTTATATTCGTTGTAGATAAAAGCACCATCAGATGTATAGAAGCACAGATCATTTGACCTGAGTGCTAATGTTTCAGGCTGTAGAATCTGATGGAGCAGCATGATCTTCACCTTTTTCCGCCATTGCTCTTGAACAACGAAGCGAATGTCTGATAGTCTGGTTTCAAAACCATTCATATCTTGACGACATTTGTCAACCACTATTCTTGTTTCTGAAACAACATCCATTAGGGATTGGACTTGTGTCTGGAGCATAGATATATCACTCTGTCTAGCCAGAAGATTTTGTTCAGTAGGAGATTTAGAAGAGGTTACCTTGACAACCAACCCAGAAATATGCAGGAAGGTGCTTTTTGAACTGCTAGTGGAGAGATACCGACGCACTGCAGCAAGAGGTGACATTGTGCCTGTGGTAGCCTCGTCACCTTCAGGTGGTTGTGGCTGTTCAATCATTTGTTCCATAACTTCCTGAAAGTTTGAACTTGTAGAGTAGTGTACCAGATAAGTTACTAATGAGACAAAAACAAACAAAGTAGGTTACACGTTTATACATAACTTATTTTGGTGAACTATTGTAATACATTAGCATGTATTGTAGTGCCAACTACATAATAAAATCACTTTCGGAACATATGTCCATGTAGCATGCCTACTGTATTGTCTATTTCCTCACATTCGCTGACATCTAAGGATAAAGAGACATGGTTTAAAGTAGGATGAACATAGTATGACATCATTCATATCATGGGCAAACATATATAAAATAAACAGGCTATTTTATCATTGTGTGCGCACGTGAACATAACAACTAGATTACAGATCAAGACCAAAATAATATCCTTCATCTCTTTTAAACCATGTAAGGTGAAATTATACGTTAAGACAACTTTGTATAAAAGTGAACAGAGTAACTGACATTGGCTGCAAACCAAGTAGTTAAATGAACACATCACAGTACCAATCAGTTCAAAGGCAGGAGGAGTAAGGACTTACAATAGTGGCTTGAACTGGTGTGCTCATGCCCTTCATCTTGCTGGTGTGGCAATCCTTGAAGATTTGCACTGCATTCGGTTCAGGTTCTTTTTGGTCCGCATGGGCTTTCCTCTGTATTTGGAACAAGTCAATATAGATACGATAATATGACACAGAAAAAAGAAGGAAGTAGTAGCTATTTACAAGAGCCTTGTAGTGTGCAATATAGCTACGAGATCCTGTTTTCTGTTGGAATTTCACTTTAGAACGGTTGGTCTTGTTCTTCAAATAGTTAGCCTAGAAGAAGATACACTTGTAAGGCACATACATAAATACAAGTTCAATATGTGGTCTGATCAAATACATATAGCCTACCTGATACTTTGGATCAGACCAGTGTTTAACGAGGGCTGTCCAGTCTTCATCTATAATATCTTCCACTGGAGATGTTTGGGCGATTTCATTGTTAGCCTTGCCTTCAAAGTGAGATTTTCTAAGGTGGTACCGATACTGTAGCAGAGCAGACTGAAAACATGAGTGCATGCTTGTTTAGTTGCATCATCTTTTGGATCCAACTTGAACCTCATCTGTTGAAAAAAGAATGTGAGTCTTATTAGGAGGAAGCTAGAAAGTATGGGACAGAGCAAGACAATATTACTAATTGCGATGAATAACATTACTTATGGATAAATAGTCAAGGAAGGTGTTAAACTGGGTATTGTATTTCTCATTCATGTACTGGATGCACGTTGGGAGGATACGTGCATGACACCTAACGGCAACTGTTGCCTCTGATACTAACTTGGCTGACTCTGTAGCATCACGTGGCCTTTTTAAATCATCCTCAAAATGGATCTCCATTCTTCCTCCTTTAGATTTTGTTAATCTGTCAAGCATTATCCCTGATGTCTGTTTCCTCTTGTGCCGTGGTGCTAGTTCAGCAACGAATATGGAAAGTGTTAGTGTACATCAAACTGTGAGAGTACATATAAAGGAGCATGCAACTGCAACTTGGCTCGGTCAGGTACCGTCTTGGTGTTGATGCTCATGAGGTTCATCTGATCTTGCCAAGTCCTGTTGTGTCAGCAGTGCTTCGGAAGTAGTGTTAGGTGTGAAGGCAGCTTGGGAACTAGCCAGTTCCAGAGCAAACGAATGAGTAACTCATTGAGATGCTGGTACAGTTGAAGCAGATGCTGCAGCTGGTGGAGCAGGTGATACTGTGTTTGTAGATTTAGCCGGTGGACTTGGACCTTCTACTGCACTATAAGTACCAGCAGAATCTCGACGGCAGATCCTTTTCCGTTTCACCCGACGAGTAACACCACTCCCTACTATATTATTTTCCTTGCTCTTTTTTGACTTTGCCATGTCAAGCCGTACCCACAACACAAAAGAATAAAATCGCTCTTCAGAACTCATTGATGCATGATACAGACAAGCAATACTTTGATGTAAGACAACCGTATGAGGATAGAATATGTAAGAAAAACAGGACGGCATGACATATTCACAACTACGATGTGTAAACTAAGCAGAAGGATTTTCAACGAAATAGAAGTAATGCAAGCTAGACACCATATGAAAGATGCAACCAATATTACTCTGCCAAGTTAAAAGTGTCTTGTCATAAGTGGCATTTCGAAAAATTAGAAGCAGTACAACGTAGAAATCAATGCAAGATGCAACCACTATCAAACTGCCATGTTAAAAGCATCCAATCATGAGTGACTGATGCGGGATACACAACAACAGTACTTTGATGTAAGAACATTGTATGATAGATGCAGTGTATTCTAGACACAGAAAGCCATGTCATATGCACATGTATAACATATAAACTCACCAGGTGCAATTTAATCAAAATAGAAGAAATACAAGATAGACAACATATGCAACATGAAAGCAATTATCACACTGTCAACTTAGAGCAAGCACCTGCGATGGTGGAGTACGGGAGATGAACTTGTCATGTAGATTTGGGATTTCAACTTCATTAGCAGTAGCAGTGGCAAATCTAGAGAGTCTCTATTTGCGTCGGTGTGGAGGACCACCAACATCCCCTAACTTACTATTTTCCTTCCTATTTTCTGATATTGCCTTATGAAGTCAAAACCACAAGAAGATGAATAAAATTAGCTCCGCATAACTGGTTGATGCATGATACAGATGAACACTACTTTGATGTAAGGCAAGCGCAAGATAGGAGGATGGAATATATACAAAAAAAGATAGTGTTGCATATTCACACGTACGATAGGAGGATGTAATATGTATGAAAAAACAGTAAGTGGAAGGCATTTCAACAAAATTAGAAGAAATGAAAGCTAGGCACCATATGAACATGCAACCAATATCACTCTATCAGGTAAAAGGTGTCTCATCGTAAGTGCCATTTCAAGAAATTAGAAGCAGTACAAGCTAGAAGACAATGCAAGATACAACCTACATCACAGTCCCAAGTTAAATGTGTCTTATGGGTAAGTGATCGTTGCAGGTATAAGTTGTAAGCTACGCAGATGCAATTCAACATAATCAGAAGCAATACAAACTAGACACCATACGGAAAACGCAACCACATATAACAGTTCCAAGTTAGAGCAAGCACCTGTGATGGTGGAGTAGGGGAGATGTGCTCATCATGTACATGTATGTTCTAGAAACAGGAACACGTGTCGTATTCACAGGCATTATGTGTAAAGTAAGTAGATGCAATTCAACAAAGTTAGAAGCAATACAAGCTAGACATCATACGCAACATGCAACCACATATAATAGTGCCAAGTTAGAGCAAGCACCTGTGATGGTGGAGTAGGGGAGATGTGCTCATCATCTACACAGCTACGTTGACTGTCCTGCCTTGTGTTGTCTTGTGAATCTTGTTGGGGGGATGGCGGAGTAGAATCTATAGAGACCCCCTGTTTGAGTTGCTCCGAAGGACCACCATCATCCACTTCCGGACTAATTTACTTCAGTTGTAATGATTTTGCATTGTGAAGTCAAACCGATAAGAAAAAGGAATAAAATTCGGTCTTCAGAACTCATTCATGCATGATATTGATGAACACTACTCGGATGAAAGGCAAGCACATGATGCGAGGATTGGAATATGTATGAAAAACAGGATGGTGTGACATATTCACACCTATGATGTGGTAACTAAGCAGAAGGCATTTCAACAAATTAGAAGCACTGCAAGCTAGACACCATATGAAAGATGGAACCAATATCACTCTGCCAAGTTCAAACTGTATTGTGTTTCAACAAATTAGAAGCAGTACATGCTAGAAATCATATGCAAGACACAACCAATATCACAGTGGCGACTTAAAGGTGCCTTATCATAAGTGACTGATGTGGGATATGCAAGAACAGTAGTCTGATGTAAGAACATGGTGTGATCAGATATAGTATGTTCTAGAAACAGGAACACATGTCATATTCACATGCATTATGTGTAAAGTAAGCAGATGCAATTCAACAAAGTTAGAAGCAATACAAGCTAGACATCATACGCAACATGCAACCACATATAATAGTGCCAAGTTAGAGCAAGCACCTGTGATGGTGGAGTAGGGGAGATGTGCTCATCATCTACACAACTACGTTAATTGTCTAGCCTTGCGTTGTCTTATGAATCTTGTTGGGAGGATGGCGGAGTAGAATCTGTAGAGAACCTCCATTTCAGTTGCTCGGAAGGACCACCATCATCCAATGCCTTGCCAATTTCCTTCAGCTTTATTGATTTTGCATTGTGAGGTCAAACCGACAAGAAAAAGGAATATAATTCGCTCTTCAGAACTCATTCATGCATGATACTAACAAACACTACTCTAATGAAAGGAAAAGTCATGATACGAGGATGGAATATGTACGAAAAATTGGACGGCTTGACATATTCACACCTATGATGTGGTAACTAAGCAGAAGGCACTTCAACAAATTAGAAGCACTTCAAGCTAGACACCATATGGAAGGTGCAATCAATATCACGCTGCCAAGTTAAAACTGTCTCATCATAGGTGGCGTTCATCAAACTAGAAGCAATACATGCTAGAAATCATATTCAAGACGCAAACTAATATCACACTGCCAACTTAAAGGTGTCCCATCATAAGCGACTGATGCAGGATACACAAGAAGAGTAGTTTCATGTAAGAACATGGTGTGATAGACAGATATAGTATGTACCAAAAACAGGAAAGCGTGTCATATTCACACGTATCATGTGTAAGCTAAGCAGATGCAGTTTACACTAATTAGGAGCAATACAAGCTAGACACCATATGCAACATGCAACCAGATATCACACTGTCAAGTTAGAGCAAGCACCTTGGATGGTGGAGTAGGGGAGCGGAGACTTGGACCTTGTAATGCACTAGCAGTACAAGGAGAATCGGTACAAATGCTCCGTTTATGTTACTGCAGAGGACCACCATCATCGCCTTACTTACTCTTTTCCTTCCTCTTTCTTGATTTTGCCTTGTCAAGCCAAACCCACAAGAAAAAGGAATAAAATTTGCTCTTCAGAACTCATTGATGCATGATACTGACGAGCACTGCTTTCATGTAAGGCAGCCGGATGATAGGAGGATGGAATATGTATGAAAAACAGGACGGCGTGACATATTGACATGTATGATGTATAAAGTGTAAACTAAGCACAAGGTGTTTGAACTTGTTAGAATCAATGCAAGCTAGAAACCGTATGAAATATGAAACCAATATCACTATGCCAAATTAAAAGGGTTCCCTAACAAATGTATTTGACCAAATTAGAAGCAATACATGGCAACATGCTTGAAATAATATGCAATATGCAATGAACAAAGGTGACTCATCGTAAGTGATTGATGTAGGATACAGAAGAGAGGTAGTTTCATGTAAGAACAAGGTTAACACATAGATGTAGTGTGCACCAAAAATAGGAAGGCATGTCATATTCACAGGTATAATGTGTAAACTAAGCGGATGCAATTTACCCTAATTAGAAGCATTACAAGCTAGACACCGTATGCAACATGCAACCACATATCACACTGCGAAGTTAGAGCAAGCACCTGTGATGGTGGTGTAGTGGAAGTGCAGTCTTCAAGTACAGAGCTACGTTCAATATCTTCATTTAGGCTTGCTGTTTCTTGAGAATCATGTGGAGAGGATGAAACTGCATTCTTTATAAGAGTAGCGCGTCCCATACTAACCCACGGGCGTGACTGTCTCATCATAAGCGATAGATGCAGGATACACAAGAACAGTAGTTTGATGTAAGAACATGGTGTGATAGGCAGATGTAGTATGTACCAAAAACAGGAAGATGTGTCATATTCACATGTATAATGTGTAAGCTAAGGAGATGCAATTTAACAAATTAGGAGCAATACAAGCTAGGCACCATATGCAACATGCAACCAGATATCACACTGCCATGTTAGAGAAAGCACATTGGGTTGTGAAGTAGGGGAGATGAGATTTGGAACTTGCACTGTAGTACGAGTAGTAGGAGAATATGCAAAGATCATCTGTTTCGGTTGCTCCAGAGGACCACCATCATTCCGTGCCTTTGTCCTTTCAGATTTTGCCTTGTCAAGTAAACACACAAGAAAAAGGACTGAAATTTGCACTTCCAAATTTGTTGATGCATGATACTGATGAACACAACTTTTATGTATAGCAACCACATTGTAGGAGGATGGAATATGTATGGAAAACGCTAAGTAGAAGACATTTCAACAAATTGGAAGCAATGCAATCTAGACACCATATGAAAGATCCAACCAAAATCACTCTACCAAGTTAGATGTGTCTCATTATAAGTGGCACTTCAACAAATTAGAGGCGATACATGTTTGAAATTATATGCAAGATGCAACCAATATTACACTGTCAACTTGAAGGTGTATCGTCAGAAGTGATTGATGAGGGATACACAAGAAAAGTAGTTTGATGTAAGAACATGGTTAATAGAAAGACGTAGTATATGTACCAAAAACAGGAAGACATGTCATATTCACAAGTATAATGTGTTAACTAAGCAGATGCAATTTACCCTAATTAGAAGCATTACAAGGTAGACACCATATGCAACACGCAACCACATATCACACTGCCAAGTAAGAGCAAGCACCTGCGATGGTGGTGTGGGGGAATTGTGGTCATCAACTAGAGAGCTAAGTTGACTATCTTCATTTAGCCTTGCTGTTTCTTGAGAATCATGTGGGGAGGATGACACCGCACTCTTTAAATGAGTAGGGCGTCTCACAGTAACCCACTGGGTGACTGTCTCATCATAAGTGATTGATGAAGGATACAAAAGAGCATTAGTTTGATGTAAGAACATGGTTAATAGACATATGCAGTATGTATCAAAAACAGTAAGGCATGTCATTATCAAAGGTATAATGTGTAAAGTAAGCAGATGCAATTTAACCAAATTGGAAGCAATACAAGCTAGACACCATATGCAACATGCAACCACATTTGACAGCGCAAAGTTAAAGCAAGCACCTGGGATGGTTGTGTGTGACAATTGAGATCATCAACTGCAGAGCTACGTTTACTGTCTCCAACTGCTGACGCCGCACCATTTAGAGCGCTGAAACGCTTAGTGCTTATCTTCGAATTACACTGGAGCAACTTCTGTCTTTTCTTTTCTGCATTCATCAACACCGCATCAGAGTCTGAAATACCCATGCATAAAAAAACAATAGTGTGAGTATGGGTGAAGTGTGTGCACAATTAGTACAGTGTAAAGGTAGAAGATAGCAGGTCGGTGAGAAATAAAATACGGGAGACATATGATAGCTCTACAACATGCATGGCACACTAAATTACTACATGATTCTATGAAAATAATAGTCGACTGAAAACAAGTAGGTCAGTCCATTTTTTCTGCACCGTCTGATGTACAAAGAATGGGCAGATTGCCTTCATCTACCTCCAGCCAGTCAGTGTTGACGATCTTCCTCGAAACGCTAGCGACCACCGGCCCAGTCCCATGCCCGCGCCCTCCCCTAGACCTCACCGCACCGCCGTGCTTGGCACTGCCCCCCAGCCATCCATTCAAGCCCCGCTGACCTCCAGATCGGGCGCAAGCAGCTCCTGCACCCCACACCCCTATGATAGACAATGATGCGCCGCTTCCCTGGCAAACAGGTGGACTAGGTGCTCCGCGCGCCTAAGCTGGTGCTGCTTCTTTTAATTGCGGTTCGACTGACCCTGAATTAAAATCCAGGCGGGCTACTGACCTCTAGCAAAGGTGAAATAGTAAATGGAGGAAACCTTGTGCATTTAGTATCATGAAGAAGATGCAGTAAGAAGCGCTCAACTAGTTTCTTTTGTGGGATGAATACGGTGTGAGCAAAGACGTAAGATTTGCACGAATAAGGGAAGAGGAGTACCTCTTTCTACGAGCAGTGTTGTGTCCTCCTTCTGTTTTTCCAACGGTCTTCTTGTGGTTCGCTGGAAACGAGAAGTTGTGGAGGACGGTGGAGCCTTGGACGAACCCATGGCCAAGTTGTTCAGTGTGGTGCGGTGGCCGTCTGTCGGCGGCTGGGAACCAGATCTGAGGCGTCGAACAACAGTGTAGAGGGAACAACTCCAATGCGGTGGACGGTTGCGACACTGGAGAGGCAGCTGTGAGGCACAGGACGACGTGATCAGAGTGGTTCTGGTACGGCGCACGTCGGCGTCGGCGTCGTGGAGGCAGCTCTGCCTTGGCTTCAGCTGCTAAGTCGTTGAGGGTGTTGCGGCTGCAGTTGCGTTGGACGACGACGTCGGGGTACCTGCTCCGGCGTGATGGAGGAGGGTGGCGGTGGATTGGGCGCTATGGGGTGGAGGACGGAGGAGGCTGGGGTTTCGCGGCTGGTGGAGAGGGCGTTTTGGCACCCACGGAGTATGAATGGGGAAACAGAGGGAGGGGGGAACTAAGGGGGGAACAATGTTTCGGTTTGGGACGCGCTTGTTTGAAATTTGGGGAAAGTTACAAACTTTGCCCCCATCTAAAATTTCGGACATATTGCGGGTTGGGGGTAGGATAGTAATCTCAGGTGTCCCAAATGTGGGCGGGATAGATTTCGGCCGAGCGCAGGGGTGTTTAGGTGCCCACGGTGTATGAATGCTTCTCGGAGGCGGTTGAGACTGGCGTCTTGGTGAAGTTACAAACCTACCCCGATTTAGACCTTTGGACATCGGGCCGATAGGCTACATGGGCCAGAGTTAGGACAATAATTTCCTACCACCAAACATTAGTCTCGCGCGGTTTCGGGTGACCAGAGGCTTATTTGGCGCTTCGTTCAATATTTGGGAGCAGAAGCATTAACATTTTCGGTTCTCTTGAATTGAACTCTCAGGATTTGTCAAACTTCACAAATCCTTACTCTTGAAAATCCTAAAGCTACGATTATTTTGGAATGGAGGGGGTACATTTGAATATACCTTGTACACGAGTATATATTAAAAATTATGCAACTTACCTCAGTTCATGCATGGTTCCAGATATAATCTCCTTGGTTGCAAAAAAAGAAGTTAGACATGCGTATGAATATATAGCATGTTCAAACGCACGACAAAGATTGATGCCCCCTTTTAGACTGATTTACAAATGACATTATCTCGGGTTCAAATAGATGAATGCACTTCCTATGAATTTGAATCTTCGAAACCCCTTTATGTTGAATTCAACATGTATTCTATTTCGTAGCTAGCAATTTGGAATGTATCCATGCAAGTGACAAATGTATAAAGTGCTTCACACTAACAACATGGATTACACTAATTAATGTTTATATATGAATTGCAAAAGCAATCCATTGCCTGTATTTCAAACCGCTCTCACTATATGGATCGATAACATGAAATAAACACATGCACATGCTAGTATTCAATAGAGTATGGGTGTCTGATAGACTGATTTTCGTCCATACGCAATTTACAAAATTCATGATCTCATCCAAAAATAATAATGCCATTTATATTTGAATTTAATGCGTAGAACCGCCTTTTACACATAGATGCACTACGCCTTAGCCCGTTCTCACAAACATTCTATATATCTCTCTATCTAACGCATAAGTGCACACACTTTATATGCATCGGCATTTCTCTTTCACACTTGCTCACAATCTCTCTCGGGGTGTCTCACGCACATGCTCTCTCTCTCTCTCTCTCTCTCTCTCTCTCTCTCTTTCTGACTACTATGTACCACTCTTTTCACTAATCTCAGTTGGAAAACACTATTTCTCTCACATGCATATATACACATGCACGGTCTCTACTAGCCCTCTATACACACATATATGTGCCTACGTGTCTCCCGCACACACATTATCTTTAGGCCTCTCTCGCACACATTGCCCCCGACCCCCCCCGACACACCTCTCTCTTAGTAGTTGGACAATATGATTCCATCATATCATTTGGTAGGATATCCCTGACTGTTAGGTTGGATGGTAATACGAGGCAAAGTTTTACCCTAGTTCGGACCCTTGCAGTTGAGGAAAAAGCTTACTCTTGGTACTGTATGTTAGTGATAGGGGTGTGTGCAAAGTACACATGAATACCAGGCATTGTGCGTGTGTGTATACTATTGACGAACTAGCCCCCAAGCTTCTATAAGATATTCGGGGCCTAGGGTTACAAATCATATATAGTCGGCTTATCACCAGTGGGGATAGAGTCCTCCACGACTCTGGTAGCTTCGTGTTGTACGCCGAGTCCTCCACATGGGTCTTTGTATAACGCGTCTCGGTCCAACCTATGTGGTGCATGATGGAACCGACCCATGAGTCCTCATATTGACCCACCACAACTAGAAATGATGTGCCCACCACACCACACACGCAATCGGCCACTAAGAAAATAAGCATATACAATAGTACAATGTTATACATGAAAGTTAATTGCATGGTGCATCCAAAAATATTTGTTCTGCATTGTTAATGTTTATATATTCTCCTAAAATATTAGTCACGAGAAAGAGAAACGAAGGGCATATCTCTCCTTGTCTCCACCGGACACCTCCTCTTTCTACACCACTTTCATGTACACACACAAACTATCTCTCGGCCCTCTAAAAGTATGCATGCCCACGACATATTCACGCATGACGGTCACTGTATTTCAAGCTAAATCACTATACGGTCACTAGACTTCATAATATGCTCATTACGGTCACCATATACATTCTCGTGGTGATCATACAATATCTAGCTCACGATACGTCTTCGTATTTTCTTGATGACACTGATGGACTTTGCATTTGATGCGTGCTCCGTATTTTGTTGACGACACTTACGGTCATTGTATTTGAAGCGAAAGCACGATATGGTCACTGGACTTCAGAATAAGCTCATCACGGCCACCACATACATTTTGTCGTGCTAACCAACATGTGGTTGGATGGTTAGGAGGACAGTGGTTTCTCGAGCCCACCAGGGTTAAAGTCCCAGTGCTCGCATTTATCCTGGGTTAATTTTAGTATTTTTCGGTGATGTGCGTTCAGTGGGAGGAGACGTTCCACTCGACTACGAGGCACCTATGGTGACTTCATAAAATCTCAAGATCATATGCGGGCTCACTCTCTCGAAGGTGCTCATAGGGGCACGGTCTGCGTGTGTGCGCTTATAGTGGTGAGTGCTTGCGTGTATATATGAGCCCTTGCATTTGTACCGTGTTAAAAAAATACATGTCATTATATAGTCACTGGCTCACTCGTACAACTCCGTATTTTGTTGATGACACAATCAATTGATCAGTCAAACATTCCACATGGCGCAACTAGTCTTGCACCATCGGGGCGCGTAACTGCAGGGCCCACCTGTCAGCCCGTATATAAAAAAATAAAAGGTAGTTTGAGTCTGTACTGTGTTAATAAAATATATTTTAGGGTGATCATACGGTCACTGGCTCACCATACAACTCCGTAATTTGTTGATGACACGATCAATTGACTAGTCAAATGGTCCACATTCAGCAGTGCACATTACCATAGGGCCCACCCATCAGCGCGTATATGAAGGACATAAATTGTAATAAATTAGTGGTCGGTGGGTATTCAAAGTCGTGAGACCTCTGGTTCGCAGTCTCCAACGGT
>NC_041387.1:381064916-381075062 GCF_002162155.2 Triticum dicoccoides
TGGCCGGTGAGGCGGCGGACCAGCGGTGGGGAGTGGTTTCGAGTGGGCGGGGCGGCATGGCGACGTGGTTCGGCCGTGGGCGACGGGGGCCGGCGGTTCGGCCGGTGGTGGCTGGCGGCTCAGGGGGGTGGAGTTTGAAGATAAACTGCAGGCCCTTGATTTCGTATCCAACGGCTAAAAAAATCTAATGATCAGAGATGAAAAAGTCAGTCGATTGACGTGTAGCCTTACCCCACATGCACACATGCACGCACGCAAGACACGCATGCATGCAGGCATGCAACACTGACACATACACATAACGAACACACACATGCATCCAGGCGTGCAACACTGACACGTACACATGCACTCACGAACACACACACGTACGCTCACATGCATGCAACACTGAAACATACCCTTGCACACAAGCAACACTCGCACGCTTGCATGAACACATCACACGATGCAAGACACATGCTCAACTTATACGTGCATGCACCCTTTGTTAAGGACATGGATTGTTACAGGTATTAATCAATCTTTAGCAGAACATTGATGTTTGTAGCGGTCTTTCTGAATCACAACGTATCGAACGGGCTACATGAAATAGATGACGTCACACTCACTGAACAATCATCGGTTTATGAAATGCCTGCTTCTGACCGCCATGGCCCACCAAAAGTTCCTCTACTGTGCGCTGCCTGCGTTGGGTCACTGACATGCAGGCCATGTACCCAAAGAGCCCACACGTCTGTGGAAGAACGGCATGGTGTCGTACGTCAGAGTCGAGGGCGCCACTCGCTGCACGCCCAGCTGAACACGCCTCCTTGCCGCATTCAAACGCCTCCATGAAACCCGCCCGTGTGGAAGCCGAGAAACCCACTCTGGACACACGTCCGTTCATGACTGGGCCGGCATTAAACGCAACGCCGGCCAAGCTCCTCCCGTCCGCCGTCTATTTAATCTCCTATTTAAACGAGGCCAAACGCCGGCCTAGAATCGCACACCTCCGCCGCTCCCCTATCTCTTCCTTCACCATTTTGTCCACTCTTACAATGGCTTACAAAGAGTAGTTATCCCGCATCCAAGCCGGCTGGGTGGCCCACCGAGCCCGCCGATACAAGCTATGCAACTCGCTGATCCACCTCCCTCCCCTCGCCCGAGGGAGCCAGTTGCCGCCCCAAGCCGGCGTGCGGTTCAGCAACTCACTGCTCCAGGCCAGCTCGATGAGGAGCGGCGCACGGGCGTCGTTGCTGCCGTCCACACCGCCGCCTCGTATCGCATCTCTCGTTTCTGTGTCCGAGACTCCCATGCTGGCGGCCGCGCCATGCAAGCAGCGACAGAAGCCGAGTGCACGGAGAACGATGAGTCGGTGGCCAGCGCCTCCGCGTCCACCGCCATCATCAAGGAGAAGTAGAACACGGGAGGCCGCCGCCGCTTGGGTCCCATGAAGGCCACCACGGAGGCGACGGCGGCGTACGCAATAGGTGTCTTGCCAGATCCTTTTGTTGCGAGGACCTTCATCGACCCCGCATGGGCTCCATGGAAGCGGGGAAGCCCCCTTCCACCATCATCTTCGGCATCAACCAATGATATTAGTTGGGCAGTGGGGAAGCGAGCCATCCTTTGCACTGAAGCATATACCTCCGGGGCTCCCGCCAGTCCGATGATCATGCTGCGGACATGAGGAACACAAATGGATCGGTGGGCGACCATTTAGGCCAGGTATTATATACCCGTGCTGTCAAGAACTAGCAACGCGTAGTTCATTTGAATGTAATGAAATCTGTCATGTTTGTATGAAAATCTGGTATTTTATATGATTTCTGTCATTGTTTATATGAAATATCGCCGTGTTTGCATGAATTTCGTCTGGTTGGTTGACTTGCTGTCATAATGTGTGCGACTACGGTTGGATGTGTAATTTGCGGGTCACCAGTCGGTCTGCGGGCGGCATGGTGGGACAAAAAAAACACAGCTCGTGCGAGCTCGTCTCCAACGTGCATGCTGGAGGATGCATGAGCACCCGAGCCATTCCTCGTTCATCGATGGCAAAGGCACCGGTGGACAAAAGGGTCGCCAATATTTTGGCTACCCCGGGCAAGATCCAAACAGCTCCTCCCAGCAGATTCAAATCCCTCGTTCGCCATGGAATTTTGCCATGTGTTGTTTTGATGGACTAGCAAGATGCCCGTGCATTGCACGGAACATCAAGATGCATTTTTTTACAAAACACCTGTTGTGATTGAACCATGCAGGATTTATCACATTTGTAAAAACTAATGATATCTCGAGAATTTTATCGGAAAAATGGTATCTCGAGAATTTTATTGGATTCCATATTTGTATACAAGGCCACAAACCCATATTACAGGTACCAAGGCAAAAATTACTGTCCTCTAAGTCAATGTTCCAAGCCACCTTGTTTCCTTGTTTGCCATGTAAATTAATGTGTATTCTTCTCTTTCATGCACATCAAGCCAATGCTCACACTCCCGCATGCATGCAAGTGATAATTAATGTCCTCCTTTGCTAGTACTACGAGGCAAACACCATTAACATTGCATCAATTAGTGTTAGTGGCCTTGTATATCTATAAATTGTAATTTTGATAGTGACCTTGTATATAAAAATGGAGGGAGAAAGATGAGAGATAAGGTGAGGAGGAGTGGGGCGTGGTGGTGACTGGTTGTCGGACTTGGCGGAGGCATGGGGATGGACGGCGCATTATGTCTATGTTTGTATCTCTCTCACACACACCCACATAGGTGGGGTACATGCACAAAGAGAAGAGGTGCACGCACGGCGCATGTACTCCCGTCTCTTTCCCAACCACACCCGCGCGAGTACACGGTGGAGCTCATTTCTGCACGAAAAGGCAGCCCACGTGGTAATTTGAGACGTGTACTGGTTGTCCACTTGATGGAGGGAGGATCGTCTACCACGGGTGAACAAACAAATTGCAGCTTGACGCGTTATGTTAAAAAAGAGGCAAACCATGCGGGCCTACCTTAGAGGCAAGGCTCTATACACTGGAGTACTTTTGATGTGTCCCGTCAACTCGTAGAACAAGGAGAAGCTTGCTTAATATGCCGTCTCCCCCGCCCACAGGCGCGGTGGCTCGCAGGATGAGGTGAAGCTTGCTTACTAGTATTAATGTATTCCTTACGCCTACTCCCTCGCCCACGCGCGCGGTGGCTCACAGGACGAGGAGAAAATTTTACTACTCCCTCCATTTACTCCTCGTCCCTACCTTGGTTAGAGAGATTAACATATTGTTTGGAATATATATGTCCTTTAGTACTCCCTCCATTTACTTATACAAGGCCACTATAAAAAATACACTTTGCATCTATACAAGGCCACAAATAGTAATCGAGACAAAAGTTACTACTCCCTCCTTTCCAGTTTATGGCTCAATTTCAAAATCTCTCCAACCAAGGTAGACAGTGAGTGGTGGAATTAATTTCGTAGTTTGCACAAGTAATTAGTACGCTCATTTTTCTCAAGAAGTTATGTTTACCAAGGCATTAATTAGAACAAATGCATGAATAACCACTAAATTTCCATGAACTTCTACATGCATTGGTGAGTTTTCTCTTGACACTGCTTGCACCGGGTGATCTAACGCACCTCGAAATCCAACATGTGATGGTACTACTACTACTAGTAGAATTGAGACTTATAAAACGGAAAAATGAATGTTTTTAGATGAGCCCTATAAACCCTAGTGGGTACGTACTCCGTAAAATTAGATTTTCCTAAAACTAAGTCGCTCAACCTTTATTTGCTTGTTTCCCTTCCTGCCTCCTTGCCTCGAACAGACTATGCCAAACTCCCCTGCCTGCCACGCGGGAAAAGACCCGCCCTCGCCTTCTTTAGTCCGGGTTTGTATCGATGGATCGCGCGAAGCAGCAAAAACCAAGCCGTGTCTTGTACTCCTTTGTCGACGCTCGCTTTCATGAATTATGTACTTCCTCTCACTGACATGTGGGACATATAGCAACCGGGTCAATGTGTCGAGCACCAAATAACAGTGCAGAACAGCAAGGGGGACGCACCCCAGTCGTACCACCCCAGTAGTAATGAGCAATGAGACGTCAAATCACAATGTCGCACCTTCCCAGACGGATGAAGCAACCATTATTTCACACTTCAGTTCACCATCATCTCAAACCACGTAGTATTGCTTATGCCTCAAGAGGGACACGCGCATCGCCTTGGTACATCATGACACGTGGGACCGCATGACAGGCCATGCTCCCCCGTCGATCGCTCGATAAAATCACCTCATTTTTACTACTTCCTCCGTATCGGTTTACATGGCATGCACGTCGTTCTAGGTTGAGAACTTAACTGGCTATATATGTGATGAACAGTATATGTTTAGAAACTACATCTGCTTAAGAATCCAATGATATACTTTTTGTGACATAGTAACTCATATTTAGTTAGTCAAATGGATGACCTAGAAGTACGTGCATGTCCTATAAACCAAGATGCCTAAAAACGAGATGGAGAGGGTAGTTCAGTACGTATATTTTTAGATCAATATAGTCAGGATTCACCAAGGAGCAAAACCAAGTGGTAGGCTGCTCCTGTCGTGTTGGCGTAGCAACTCAAGCAGGGTCAGTCCGCACACGAAATGGCGACACACTTAACAGGACCCATTTGGCCGACATGTGGCTCATCCACCATCTTGTTCCACGTGCGTTGCACCAAATTACAGTTTGAAGAAGTGGTTGGAATTGGAGGCACCCCGGTCGTAGCGTTGCAGTAGTAGAAAATGAGCGATGAGGGGTCAAATCACAAAGCCCCACCTTTCCCGCATTAAGCTGGACAGACGAAGCAACCATCATTTGACTCCAGGGCGCAAGAGCATAAAGAAAAGAGAAAACCAATGATGCGTGCGACAGCTACCTAGGGCACCCTAGGGTAGGGGTCTCCACTACAGATCCTTTTTTTTGAAAGCGCCTCCACTACAAATCGGCTTCTCCCTCGTTCTCTTGAAGAAAACCGATGATGCGTGCGGCGGTAGGGTTTGTAGGAGTACTACGGTATGCGGGGCCATGTCATAGTAAACGGGAGAGGGATTGAGTTCGAGTCTACGCCTTAAATATGTGTGGGCCAGTTGGTTTTACGGGAACGAGGCAACATTTTGGGTTCGGGGACCAGTGGAGATATAGTACGTACAAAAAATTGTGGACGTAGGTTCGACCGAAAGGCAATGATGCATGGGCCCTGCATTTTGATATACCCGGGGCCGCGTGAAATTTGCTACTCTACTCAAAACTAGTAAGGTACACATGCATTGAACGCATGAGATTTGGAAACCAAATTATGAATAAATACACACTATAGCATGTAAATCTTTGAGTCATATATGCATGTAGACGTTCGTTTAGTTCTTATAGTTCATCTCATTCAAAATCAATTAGTTTTATAAAAATGTTAAGATTCATGGGGTTGTGCATTGTAAAGCATAAAGTAAAAAACAAATAATGGCAATTCATTTAGAAAAAAATTTCAATTATGATACGAAAGATTCTAGAACAAAGGAGAAGTGCTTGTGTTTTGAGGTTTGTGCATTATGCTTAAGTTCAACCATCGAGTCTTCTAAATTGTACATGTGGCAGATCTGGTGGAATGTTGATGATATCCAACAGCCAGTAGTGCTTGGATTTGCCATCTCTGCACTGTCGGATTAGCTTCATCCATCGACCATCTTTCAAAGTTATTCGCACACTATATAGTTCTTGTGCCATAGTTGCATGTCTTGGAAAAAAGCTACTAGTGGGTTGTACTAGCTATTTAGGAATAGAAGATGTATACATGGAAGTTGTAGGGAAATAGATGACATGGAGTATCTCAATTCCTATGAATAGGGATTGGAAAAGAGATGTCATTTGGTTCACATCATAGGAACTTTCCTATTGAATCTAGAGATGACATGTATCTCAATTCCTATGAGGAGGGATTAGAAAAGAGATGTAATTTGGTTCATATCATAGGAACTTTTCTATTGTATATACACTAATATTTATTTTCCTTTGAAATTATGGGAGTATAGGAATCCATTCATATGAACCAAGTGGCTCTAAAGCTATAAAAATGATATCATGTTTATTTCCTTTGAAATGTGGAGTATATGAATCTATTCCTATGAACCAATTGGCTCTAAAGGAAAAAATCCTATAAAAATCATATCATATAGAGTTCCTATGATATTCCTCCACACCAAGGGATGGTTGAAATTGCTGCAGGTGATACGATGGTCTTTCTTTGTAGACTCCTCCCCCATCTTTATAGTTACCTCTCGAAGATGAATGAAATGATATGTACTAGGTATTCTACATGGGCAATTTGGTACACGAAAACTCGGTAAAAGTTTGTGAGGTTTGAATTTTCAATAAAGCGATATGCACTGCATTTTGGAACGGAGGGAGCATACAGAAATTGCTAACACTCATGTGGAAGATTTGTGTGTAGGAGGAGTGGCTTTTCTGTTAAATGACATGGTAGAACTGACATTTCGGATGCCGATCTAACGGTTCTTACGACGTTCGTCGGGAAAAGGCTTGTGGCGAACGTTTGTCGGATAATGATTTACGGACACATGCATTGCATTGATATGTGCCCCCCTCTCTCTCACGCACACGCACCCTCACGAGTCACGACTCTCCCGAGTCCTCTCGCACCCACCGTCTATCTGCAGGTAGACACCACACACATATGTGCTCTTCACACCCTACCCTCAGAACTTCTAAAAAACAAAAGACGTCGCGCACATTTTATTTTAGCTCACACGTCACACACTTATACTATTACTCTTGTGGCGAACGTTCTTTGGGAATAGTATATTGTACTCTCACGAAGAGAAGCGGTGCACGCACACACTAGTTCTCTCACACCCACTTGCGGGTACACGTAGGAGCGCATTTTTTTGAAGCTGGTACAACAAAATCACTCCACTATATATAAGCAAGAGTCTTAGTGCTTGCTTTACTAGGGTTCCTCTCGTTCACTCTCTCATGCTCTCCAGATCTAAGCAAGACATAGGTGGCCACATTCTCTCTCTGCTCACAGCTGGTCACAAATCCGGCCGGACAACATCGACCGGGGCAGGGGTGTAGGTGCATCGTTCACGCTATCGTCGGCGGCGAGGGAGGAGACCAACGGCTGCCCGCGCGTCCTGATCGGCGGCCGTGCCATTCTCTCCAAGAGAGAGCCGGCTCGGGAGGGCCTCCGACCCCTTCTTCCTCCCTGCGGTATTGTGGCCAAGATGCAGCCTCCCGACGCCGTCTTTGCCACATGCCGACGACCCTCAGGTATATATTCCTTCAAAACCTGCCTTGCTCTATTGCCCCAGCTCCCCACTTGGCTTCGTGTGGATCTTTTTCTACTTCCGTCCTCTATTCCAAAGCCACCTAGACTTTTACTATTATTAGAGGTAAAGCTAGTTCATACAGTCGACTCTAAGAGTTGGTTCAAATAGGGAAGAAAGTGGGAAAGCTGTAGCATGAATCTAGGACTTGGTTCTAAGAGGAAACGGGGAAAAGTAGTAGATACTGGCTACCCAACCGGTCTCTTGGTTGAAAAGATGAAGAAAGCATGGTGGATGGCGAAGGGTCGGGGAAGTGGACCTGTCTCTTGGTTGAAAAAGGAAAGAAAGTGACGGGTGTTGGGGGATAATGCAAATGAGAATGAGCAGGTCTAGACTTCCTGTGCTCACATAGGAAAATGTCGCCGAGGAGATAAAAAAAGGGACAAATGCAGACATGCTGCCTGAGTGTTTTCCTCTCTTGGCAACCACATCTACCTCACCACTTTATGCCCCTACTATCCCTACGCCCACATCGCTACCGTTAATGTAAAATCACATGAAGCATTAAGCAATGCCACATAATGTCACTATAAGTAATGGTCTAGTGTCATCGATAAATTGAAGCAATGCCACCACCATTTTATGAAGTGCTTCCGTCTTGCTTTATTTCCCATGAATTGTGTTTTTGCAGTTACACTTAAATCTCACACTGCTAACATTGCTTCATCCTAGTGGAACTGCACAAATTTGATTGCACATTTACTGACCATGTGCTACTCTCATGACAGTAATACTAATGCTATTGTTCTGCATGTTAATCTAGTGGCGGTGTTGATGTGATGTGATGCTACTTACTTAAGGGCACTTTCATACTGTCAATCTAGTGCCAGTTATAACACAATGGATGCTGCTGTTAATCATATGCCACTGCAAATATCTGCCACTATTTAAATAACTGTATTTCGTATTTGCGCAAACAGGGATGTCTGTCTCCATATCATTTCGGGATGTATTTCTCCGTATCGTTTTTATCCGCACAATCAAAAGCACACACCTCAGTTTTAGTAGAACTGCGCAAAATGAAATGGCTATCCCTCGCTACCGTCGTCTAACCACCCGTCTTCCAGGTATTCCTACATTGGTAGTAACTAGGTAGAGTGACCAACATAACCTAAAAGAAGTTGATTCGTACGTTTTACTTCCTGATTGCAGTGTAGGGACGAGCAAAAACAATTGCATCCTAGTCCGGAATGCACTTTCTACCAGTTCATCCATGGACCGAGGACTAGCTGGAACGGCTGCATGATGGTTTTTTGGACATGTGCGCGAACAAGAGGCATTGTGGTCTGCTTATTTCTGCAAATAGCGGTGCTTAAATTTAGTGGAATGCACAAGAATTTCAGCTGGTGAGTACACTGCATGGTTCAGTTCAACATTCCAGTTGAGACCACAATTATAATTGGTTATTCTAGAATGAGAGAACCTAACCTTGGATGGTGGCAACAAGAAAAAACCAGAGTGAACTCCAGGAAATTTAAGCCTGCCGGGAGGCCCTTTGCCCAGAGAAGCCTTGCTTGTTTTTTTCCTGATTTGTAAACCTTCTCACAACTTTGTCTTTTGCTGTGAACTAGTATATGTTTGTTGTGTTCTATGAATCATTGAGATGTATAAAATTGCTTAACTTATGCTTTTCAAGTTTTTTATGAAGCCGAGTTTAATGTGAGTGTTCCACATGAACGCTGGACTAGTGTGTGAACGTTTGGAATTTACATTGTGGCCTCAGTTAACTACATGAACCACTGTAACAAGATACATAGTTTCTTATATGTTAGACAACAGATTGTTGATTGTTAGCTGGTTGATAGCCTAGTGTTGAAGCGAGCTGAGCCAATGTGCCGTGTTTTGCACAACTGCTTACAAGTGGGGTAGCACCAACTGTATTTACAAGTACTTATGTATACATCGGCGCACAATTCTCGAACGAGTACTCTATTCCATCAAACACACACTGCTCGTACGATAAATCATGACAACTTATGTCTTACCATGCCATATTCATTGAAAAACTAGTGAGGACGCATCTGTTTCGGCAACAATTACGATGGTTCTCACATGATTCACGGGCACACAAAAGTAGAGCAGTTCCCATAGATGGATTCAAACAGAGTACTAGCCCCAGAGGGATTGATAACAGGCAAGGTTCAAATAATTAGACACAATCCAAACTACTATTAAACACTAGCTGGGGCAACTATTTCATGCCTCGACCTAATTTGGGCTGGACACAAGAAGGACCTTGCCATGAACATCATCGAGGACGTCCGGCAGCAGCTCAATCCTGTGAACCTTCATGAAGGCAACCTTGTAGCCTTGCCACTCATAAAATTGTTTGTGGAGGCATGCCACATCATCTTCCTACGTAAGCTTGACAAGAACAGTATGCCTCACAAACGAAGGAGTAGCTTTGAACTTCTTGTGCTTCAGTACACCCTGGACAACACGCCTGACAACAGTGAGGCTGGAATACAACTCGACATTGGCATAAGCGCAAATGGCTTCCCGGATCCAACAGCCTGTTTTCCCAGTGCGTATATTCAGGTCATCCGCCTCATAGCGAGTGACATGTACAACCACACAATCCTTGTCTGCATCAGGGCTCTAATTGAAATAGAAACAAATTCTGAATTACTTTCCAGTATAAGAAACACAAGTTATTTAAACCACTATGTATAGCATGGCATCGAAGCTAATAAAATTTTCCATTATTCATCACCACATACTTAGATGAAAACCACAATCGAGATCGACAAAGAAGAAAATCACCTTGGGCAGCTCAG
>NC_041387.1:381075515-381135470 GCF_002162155.2 Triticum dicoccoides
GTATCTGTGGTCGGCTCGGTGGCTACCTCCATCTTCTTGGAGCTCTCTGTCTCGTGGGATCAGCCTCCCGCGTCTGCTCCAATATCGGCAGATCTTTGCTTGGTTCTCCTTGGTCCATCATGAAACTGACGAATACTAGGAGACCACTAAAAGGAAAACACAATCGCAATGACAATGAAACAAAAAAGAGAGTGAGGATCGGTTACTGCTTTGCAGAAGTTTTTTTCCCTAAATGAAAATATACCAACATCATGGATCTGCTTACCTTCCCTTCGTTGGGAGAGAAGAACAATGGCAGATGCGAGTGTTGCCTTTCTTGAAGACAGTGAGGGAGAAGGGGATTAAGCAAAGAGTGAAATGATGGTTGCTTCGTTCGTCAAACTTAGACTGCGGGGAGGTGGGGTTTTGTGATACGACGGCTCGTTACTCCCGCGTTACGACCGGGGTGACTCTTTGCCTGCATACTGCCTTCTAATTTGGTGGATGGCATTTGGGCCCACGTGCTGCATGGCCTGCATGTTGGTGAACAAAAGTATAACGGCATTCAGTAGAGGGAGACGTTTCGATGACCTAGGAGGAGCCAGAAGCGGTATTGTATCCACTGTACTAGTAGTAATTGTTTTTCTGGGTAGCTGTAGAGTGTCTCCACTGTACTAGTAGTAATTGTTTCTCTGGGCCCAAGACAAAACAGCCCATCCACCCTAGTAAATAGTAAAATCAATTCAAAGGCCCATATATTTACTGAATGAGAGGCGCTACCCACACCCAGCACACCGCCCCCCAAAAAAACCTGGGTGCTCTTCTTCCTCCTCACTCCCACCCACCTCACGTCAGCTCGCTCCACTCGTACCCCCAAATTCCTCACCTCATTCCTACAGAAAACCCCAGCTCCCCTTGTTCCTCACTACTACAAAAAAAACCCAGCTCCCCTTCTTCTTCACTCGCACTACAACTAGGCTCGTCATTCGTTACTCTGCTCAAATCCGTGAGCGCGACGCGACGCCCTCGAGGAAAATGGAGTCGGCTGACCCCAGCGCCAAGAAGATGAGACTCCCGCTAGCGGCGACGCCTATTATAGATCCCACACCCGGCAGCACGGGGAGAAGCGGCGACCCCGGCCCACCGGATCCCAGGAACCCGTAGAATCTCGGGTGGACCGCATCAGCGATCTCTCAGATGCCGTCTTTGGGGAGATCATCTCGCTTCTCCCCACCAAGGATTGCTGCCGCACCCAAGTCCTCTCAATTCGGTGGCGCCCTCTATGGCGCGCCGTGCCCCTTAATCTCAACTGTCGTCAGCTATCTCTCTTCAATTATTTTGAAATCCCCGAAGCCATCATCTCCTCCCACCAGGGCTCCGTTCAAAGCCTCTGCATCCCGTCATGCTACCTGAGCAAGCATACCATGCCCTGCACGGTGGACGCCTGGCGAAAATCCCCTGAATTCACAGAACTATAGCTGCTTGAGTTATACTATTCCCCTGGAAATCACATACCACGTACCGAACGCCATGTACTTGTGCCCTCAACACCAATGTCCATCTTGCGGTTTTCCTCCTCTCTCCGCACCGCCACCTTTGCGCTGTGCTACCTACCAGACAATCTGGTACTAAACTTCGACTCCCATTTCTCAAGAAACTTTCACTTGTGCGGATTCGTATATCAGAGGCCTCATTGCACAACATCATCCACTCCAATTGCCCTGCCCTAGAGTGCTTGGTACTTGTTTTCACAGTTAGAATCGGTTGTCTCCAAATAAAGTCGCCTAACCTTGTAAGAATTGGAATTTCTTTTGACAGAAGGCAGCTCATCATCCAAGATGCCCCTTCACTTCAAAGGTTGATCCTTGATTCTAGTTATTCAGCGTTGCAAATAACCGTCCTCTCTGTGCCTAAACTGGAGACCTTGGGTGTAAATGATCTCTGTGCTCATTTCAATATGGTGTTTGGCTCCATAGTTCTTCAGGTACTTTATATTATCATCTACACTCGTAACCATAAGCTGCATTTTAAATTTCTACGCATAAGTTATATATCATCTTGGAGTACACATTTAGTACTAATATTATGTTCTATGCTCAATGAAGAGTTTCTCCATGGATGGCCTATCAATGGTGTTGGACTCTGTCAAGATCTTATATATCCAAATGAATAGTTTTGATCTGGACAAGATTATTGGCTTGCTGCAATGCTTTCTATGTCTGGAGAAGTTGTATATAAAGGTGATAATTTCACGCACATTGGAAGCCCGCATATAGCATACTATAATTAACCATTCAACTGTTGATCTTTTGAGACTCTTTTTTTAGACCTTCACTGTTTTCAATCTTCATGTCTATTTAGGCAACATGACAGGGTAAGAAAGTTATAACCAATCGGTGGATTCGTAAGCATCAGGATTTTCTCACTTCTCATGAGATTCGATTGAAGACAATAACGCTAGAACAATATGTAGCCAACCGTGCAAACACTAGATTTGTCACATTCTTCCTGCTAAATGCGAGGTTACTATTGTCCATCAGGCTTAAGTTTATCAGTAGCATGGTTTTGACGGATGGGTATGTCTAAGAGCAAAAAAAGGAGTTTCAGGTGGGAAAAAGAGCTTCTGAACGTGCCGGGCTTCTATTTACAACATATTGTGGTCATAATCTAGTAAATTTTACGACCCAGGATGTTCATTCTATGGACCTGAACGATCCATTGACTGTGACTGCCGAAAATAGTGCTGGAGTTAGATGTTGTTGCCCTTTTCAACCTGGGTTTTGTGTAAACCTGATGAACAATTAACCCTCATGCTATTGTACAGTTTGTAAGCTGGAGTTAGATGTTCTTGCCCTTTCAACTCGGCTGTGACTGTCATATTTTCTTTGAAACAAGGCAAATGGCTTGCCATTCATTTAATTTAGAGTGAAATATTGTAAAAAATCCCAACCAAGGTAAATAACATCACTCTCGCCGGCTGCTTGAGCTCACTGTGCATTACAGAAGCCAAGTGATTAGCCCCCACCAGCGCCCACAAACTTATTTTGAACTAGCACATCAAATGGGCTGTAAATTTTCATAGGAAAGGCTGCATGACTGTGGCATATTTGGATTCTGACATTTGGGACCCGCGAAGAAATAGCCTATCCAAGGTGGGGTCGAATTACTAGCTAGTCAACAAACGATTCTGCCTACCAGCCGTTGGATTGACATCCAACATCTATCATGTATCTTCTATCTCTTGTTTTCTTCCTCCAACCGCCCAAACCAAACCACCCCGTCAGCTCCACCTGCTCCCGCCTCCCATGGATGGCTGCGCCTCCGCCGCCCTACCGTACCCTCCAACGTTGGCCAGTCCCTCCCTCTATTCCCCCACACGTCCTGTTATTCTCCGGCGATGTCAGCCCCAGCACGCACCCGCACCCGAACCAGTCAACCCTCATACTCCAATCCACGGCTCCTGTTCGTTCCATCCGAGGCCTCACCATCGTCCTCCACCTTGGTTCGCTCGCCGTGCCGGCGCGCCGCCCTCTTGCGTTGTCAACATCGTCAACAACCGAGAGGAACAAGGAGATGACTGTACGTGGAGAGGATGACAGTAGGGACCCACCAGCGTCATGGCAGCACGCAAGCAATTGCCTCTATATTTCAAGCCCAAAAGTATGGTTCCTCCTAATGGTGTGACATCTGGGGCTCACGCCATTGTCAACGTAGTCAATAAATGAGAGAATTGCACTACGAGTGGCTGACACCAGGGACCTAGCAGGTCACACAGTTTTTTTAGGAACAAGCAGTTGTTATTTATACTAGTTTTAGCGAGGGATCAGGGTAACAGCGGGGCTGTGCGGGGGCTGTGGCCCGTCTAGCCAGGGTTTTATTTATGTTTACCACATCATGAGCCCAGTTGTGTTTTTTTCTTGCTGAAAATGGCTAGCCCAGTTCTATTTTTTAAAGAAATACCCAAACGAGGCCTACTTGCTTTATCAGCCCTGCTGGGCTGCAAATCTTTCAAGACGAGGAGAGTTTCATTTGGTCTGCCCAGAAATGGGCTGTACATTTTTAAAACACATCAAACCGGGAATTAGTTTCAATTTTTTTCATTACAAGATTTTAAATATCATTGATTTTTATGCGTGGACAATTATTTGGATTTTATATTTATATAAATTATTTTTCAAAATAGTTTGAATGTGAATCGATATTTCGGGATTAAAAATAGTTGAACGCACCGAAATATGCAAAATTTCGTATACTTTTTAACCGTGGCCACAATATGGGGTGTAATGCTAACAAAAAGAAGATGGGCTCCAAAAAAATTCTTAAGAATTAGCAAATGGGTTGTACATTATTAGAAATAATGGCAGATGTCGGGGAAACTGATCCACGAACACCTATGGGGCCGGCGGACCGTGGCCCCTTTCGGTTCGGCGTGGGGGCGGAGATCGCACGAAGAGCGGATCAAGGCGAAGCACACGAGCAGTTTACCCAGCTTCGGAGCTCTCCGGAGAGATAATACTCCTACTGCTGCTTGTTTGATTGTCTTGTGTTCTTGCTCGAGAGAGCTAATGTTTTTCTGGCTTCCGAATGAGCCGAACCCCCCCTACGTTGCGCATGGGCCTCCTTTTATATGCTCAAGGGGTCACCAACAGGTGGCAACGCAGAGAAGGGTAAAAGCGTAAAAAGTGCTGCGGTTGGTACACCTACTTGCACAGTGTATCCTACCTAACCCTGACAGCAGGGGAAAAAGGCATTAAATGCCCGTCTGTGTCGCCCAAACAGTGCAGAAAGGGACCGTCAGGGACGCCACCGTTCGCCACGATGGCAATCTTGTCAGCGTCGCATGCCACCGCGCACCGCTGGCTGCACAGCCTCACGCCACGCGCGCCTGGAAAGGCCCCCAGAGCGACACGTTGGTGGATGTGCTGGAGCGTGGGTACAGAGTGGTCACTTGCCGCGGCAAGCGCCTTGCCGTGGTCATCGTCTTGTCGCGCCCGGAAGCTTGTCGCTCACCAGGCCTCGAGATGCCTTGGTTGGTCTTCCCGGCAAGCTCCTCTTGCCGGGGCCTTGTTGCCTTGCTGGGACGCGTGGCGCGTCGCGGCAAGTTCCTTGGGATGCCTTGGTTGGCCTTCCCAGCAAGCTCCTCTTGCCGGGCCTTGTCTCCTTGGCTTAAATACTTTGTTCTTGAATGGCTCCAAGGGAACCACGGAGGACCTTGGCGGTCGCCCGGCAATCCTTGCCGCGGGGTGCTGCAACTGCCCGTGCACAAGTCCGGGATACTAGGGTACCCCTACTCTAGTACATGGACAGGAGCCCTCGGGCCTGGGCCACACACGGTGCCGAGCGCTGTTGGGCCAGGCCCAAAACAGAGCACGGTCACACGCGGCCTGGGCCACGCCGTATCCTGCTCCGTATCCACCGCGCCCTCCCCGAACGGCACGCGTTGAATGCGGCATTGTGGGAGAGATCGTGGGTGGTTTCTTTATTCGGAAGGGCGAAACGTCCGCCCCCTCCCTCTTTATAAGCAGAGGAAGCAGGGGCAGTTCGCCCACCTCGCCGTCTGTTGCTCCAACTCCAAAAATCTCCGCCGCTCCTCCCTTCTTCCCGAAGCCGAAGGAGAGCAGCGCTCCACCCCCCATTGACACCGGTGCCACCAACGCCACCGATCTCCCTCGCCACCTCCGCCATGGCTCCGAAAGCCGACAAGGGGAAGGGCGTGAAATCGGCCGAGGCGCAGCGGCTCGCGGCGCTGCGGAAGGAGCGGGCCCTCTTCTCCCCTCAGCTTGGCGCGAAGGAGCTGAGGGAGTACTTCTACCTCTTCTGGTCGACGGAGACGCGAGCGCATACGCGCACGAGGGTACTCCCGGCCACCGCTTCGAGACTGGCTCCGAACGGGTACCCCTTTTTCGCGCTATTCTTCTACTGCGGGCTCTGCCCGCCTTTCTCTGAATTCTTTTGCGACATCATGAACACCTACGGGTTCGGCCTCCTTGATTTCACCCCCAACGCCGTTCTGACCATGGCAGTTTTCGCACATCTGTGCGAAAACTTTGTCGGAGTCCACCCAAACGTAGCCCTTTTCTGCCACTTCTTCATGCCTCGGGTTGAGAGAGGAGAGCCTCTTGCCGACGGGGTTGCTTGGATCTCGAGAGTCGGCAAGAAGGAAGCATATCTGGAGGGTGAGCTCCACAGCAAGTGGGAGGAGTGGAGAGCAGAGTGGTGCTGGATCGTCGAGGAGAACCCGCAGCCATTCACTGCCGTGCGCCAAGCCCCAATAGTACGCGGCAATGATTGGAGCAATGTGGCCCCGAAAGATGACAGGCTGAAGATTGCCGTCACCCGCATCCTTCGCCTCAGGCTTGCCGGGCTCACTGTAGGCGCTGTAGGCGCAGATTTCCTTCGCCGCCGCATCGCCCCCTTGCAGGAGAGGGGGAGACCCGCCTGGGAGTTCAAGAACTCGGCGGATATCATGAGGCTGCGCCCGGGCCTCAACTTCAACTTCACCGTCCTGGAGCTGGATGCGATGCTCCTGGAGTTGTTCAAACGCGATCCTCACCATCCCTTCACGTTGCCGAGGACCGTTGTTCCTTTGTGCAACAATTCTTCACTCGACCGGATCCGCGCAATGATGCCGTTGTGCGATTCGCACGGAATTGCCCCAACATGGCAAGAACCTGCGGATGACATCGTGCGGGCGTTCTTCAACGACTTGGTGGAAGTGCCGGTCCGCACTGATGAGCAGAAGAGTCTCACCCACGACACCACTGATGATGAGATGCAGCGCATCGCCACCAGGCTGGAAGAGGTGGCGGCAGCAGTTGCCGCGGGCGAGTTCGGGTTCACCATGGAGGAGGCAGAGGCAGCAGAGGCGGCGAGCCTTGCCGAGCGTGCAGAGTTTGCTGGTGAGGAAGATCTTGCCGGCCCTGAAGCTGAGACGAGCGAGCCCGGCGAGGAAGAGCCCGAGCCTTCAGACAGCTTGCCGGAGGTGGAGCCCCCGGCCCCGCTAAGAAGGCGTCTCCGCAAGGCTGCGGACGTAGCGGGGCGGCAGACGGGTCCACAGCCGCCGAGCCGCGCGACACGCTCTACTGCGGCAAGCACCGTTGCCGCGGGAGCGCCTCACGCCGCTACGGCAACTGGAGAGGGGTCTTCTCGGTCCACCGCTGCTGCTCCTGCCAAACGGGTGAGGGAGCCTACCCCTCCGCCTCGCCGCACCGGAGGCGAGCCGGACTTTGATCTCTCCGCGCTCAGCTCCGACGACGAAGAAGAAGAGTAAGATCCCCTTGTTGTCCTCGTAGTTCTTCAATTCTCGCTATTTTGTTGCTTTCGTCTTGTATCTGGCTTGCTTCGATCTGAATCCATTCCTTTTCAGGACGCTGGCCCAGAGAGCGGTGAAGAGAGCCAAGGCCCCAGTGATTGTCATCGAAGATGATCCCACCGTGTCAGCAGGGGGTGTGTCTGAGACCACCTTGACGGACCCGGCAACTACTCCACAAAGCAGCCCCCAGCACAACCCCCAGCGTAAGTTTATAATTTACTTCCTGCCGTCAGGCGCGCATGGGTGCTGTTTTCTCTACTGATATCTTGACTGTTGATTTGTGTAGGAGCAGAACAGCCTCACCAGGAGTGCCCGGAAGCTGCTCCCGAAGCGCCATCTGCTTCGACTACGCCGCCAAGGGAGGAGTCCCCGGCAAGGGAGCGTTCTCCGGCAAGGGAGAACTCTCCGGCAAGGGACAGTTCTCCGGCAAGGGAAGGCACCAGTGATCCTCCGGCAGTTGAGACCGCAACCGCAGATCCTAGCACAGGTAATCTTCTTGCCTGAAAACTTTCCTTGGGTTCTTCTTCTTCTGATTTCTTTTTCTGGATTTTTGCTTGACTTTTCTCCCTTTTTCGTTCCTCAGATCCATCTGCTACGGAGCCAATGGAAACCGAGGATGCCGGCGAGGAGAACGCGCGCGGCAATAATGACGACGCCGCCGCCACCGAAGAAGAGGCCGGCGCCGATGATCCCGCCAGCGAAGAGGCCGCCAAGGATGCCGCCGCGGAAGCTGGCGAGGAGTCCGGCGATCGCACTGACGGCCCCGAGGCCGCATGAGCGTCGGGCGCTGCACTGACCGCCGATCCCTCTGCCGCTGCCGCAGCGCCGGGCTCCGAAGAGCCCCAGTCCGGCGCCTACTTGAAGGCCGGCGATGGCGTCTTCATCAAGCTCCCCTGGGCGTCGAGCTCCAGGGCGCCGGTCGAAGGAGAAACCTTCGTCGAAGAGGTGCTCGCCTCCGCTGGGCTAGCGCTGGTCGACGCGCCAAGCAGCAGCAGCGACGAGTCTGAGGAGGAGTGGCTGCTGCGGAAGCTGCTGTCGCTCTACCGCGCCCGACAAGCCAAGCTGGCGTCGCGAGAAGCAGTTGTCGCGAGGGCGGGAGTTGACATTGAGAAGCGCACGGAGGAGCTCCAGGGCCTCAGGCAGGAAACTCTCCGGTCCTTGGCGAAGGAGCGGGAGCATCTTCTCGAGGAGCAGAAAGCCTTCCTCCTCGAGAAGGCTGAAGCTGAAGAGAAGCAACGGCTTGTCACCGAAAACTTATGCGCGCAGGAAGGAGAGCTGGCGCAGCGCAAGGTCAATCTTGACAGCCATGAGGAGGAGCTTGCCGCGCGCGAGCAAGCGATAGGCGGGGAGCTCAAGGAAGCAAAGGACGCTGCCGCAGCTGCTGAGGCCGCCAAGAAGGAGCTGGAGACGAAGGTGGCGTAGCTGGAGGCAGATCTCAAGGCGAGCGGCGAGGAGCTTGCCGTGCTTAAGCGCGAGCGCGAGAAGGACGTTGCCGCTCATGGTGAGCTGCAGGGTCTTCTCGCTGAGAGGGGCAAAGAGCTCAGCGCCGCCAAGGATTCAAATGCAGACCTGGAGTTGAAGCTAGCCACGTTGACCCAGACGCTGGACGTCACCAGGGAGCGAGAGGTGACCTTGTCGGAGAAGGTCAAGGCCGACGAGGCGCTGCTGGCGAATGCTGCTGCCGCCCACAACGCCTTCAGGGAGACAGTGAAGCATTGGACTGAAGGTCTTGTGGATGCCGCCGCTGCCATCGACAGGGAGTTGGCGCAGCTGGGGATGGAGGATTTTGGGTACCCCTCCGACGAGCATCTTCAACCCAGCGCCAAGCTCAGCCTGTTCTTCAAAGGCGTGGCGACGTCCCTCCAGTGACTCCGGGAGAGGATCCCAAAGCAGCTGGCCAACGAGTCGCGCAGGATCTGCGCAGGAGCTCTCCAGAAGGTGCTGATGAAGGTGGCCTTCCGCAATCCAGGCCTTAACTTCACCAACGTCCTCAAATCCTTGCCGCCGGATGCTGATCGGGACGCGCTCAAGGCCCTTGTCGCACCCATTGTGGACAAGGTGAGCGAGATCAAGAGGGTTGAGGGCGACCGCGTAGATTAGGCCGCCCTTCTTTTCTTTTTCTTTGTCGCCGCTGGTCATGTCATGAGAACATTCTGTTAGAGCTGCGACGAGTTATCTTGTAATATAACTCTATTTGGGTAGAGATTTGCTATGTTATATTCTTTACTTGATTCCCTGCTTTGTATGTTTTTACCCTACGCTTTTAGGGAACTTGTCGGCGCAGGCACCCGAGCCGCGAGCGCTGAGTGCGGGACGTCAGCAGCCTGCTGGTGGTGCCGCTTCCGACAAGAAACCTTGTCGCGACTAGTTGCAGCACACTTAAGTTGTTGAGCGGACTCGAAACAAAGTAAGGGCGCAACTAGCTACGAGTTGGTTCCTCCGCGCACAGGTTTTCCATACAAAGCACGGTCGTTCGAGGAAGATAACTTAAAAATTAAAACCAATTGCTCAAACTTTGGCAACTTAGCTTTTCTGTCGTTTGCTTTCTGGTAAGGTGAAAACTTGCTTGAACGACGCCTGATCCACACCATTATCTTCTCCTCCCCCCCGGGAAACTTGTGGGCGAGGGAACCTTCCTTTCCTTTTTGAGAAAAAGAAAGAAGAGAAAATAAAGGCATGGAGCCTTATAGCTCGTTATTGCTTACCGGGGGTAGGTGCTGCACAAAGTGTCAGATAACGCATGCAAGAAAGATTATAATGCATGAAATTGACAAGATGTGCGGAGCACATGAGCTTTACTTATGCACGGGATCTGCGCCCGGCTTTGTACAAAGGATTACATGCAACATCGGCAAGACTTGTACAAAAGGTGGTTGCCGGAACGGGTTCCTGCAACCGCGCCCTACGGGTAAAACTTACGAAGATGTACAATGTTCCAGGAGTTGCTCACCGGTACGCCATCTTCGGTCTCAAGGCGGACAGCGCCAGGCCTAGTGACTCGTTTCACCCGATAAGGGCCTTCCCACTTTGGCATCAACTTGTTGGAATTCTTGGCGGACTGAACGCGCCGAAGAACAAGGTCGCCTTCCTCGAAGCTTCTGGCTTTAACTTTGCGGCTATGGTAGCGGCGCAAAGCTTGCTGGTATCGAGCAGCTCGTACAGCAGCCTGAAGACGATCCTCCTCAAGGAGCAGCGCGTCATCTTGTCGCAGCTGCTCTTGCTCAAGCTCATCATAAGCGAGCACTCGAGGCGACCCGTATACGAGTTCCATGGGGAGAACTGCCTCTGCTCCATAGACTAGAGCGAAAGGTGTCTGGCCAGTGGCTCGATTTGGCATCGTCCTGATCGACCGAAGAACCACCGACAGCTCCTCGATCCAGTTTCTTCCGCACTTGCGCAGCCTGTTGAAAGTTCTGGTCTTGAGCCCGCGCAGCACTTCTGTATTTGCCCTCTCCGCTTGACCGTTGCTTCTCGGATGAGCAACAGAAGCGAAGCAGACCTTGGCGCCAAGATCTTGGACATACTGCATGAAGGTGCGGCTCGTGAATTGTGTGCCGTTGTCGGCGATGATCCTGTTAGGGATCCCGAAACGGCAAACAATTGACCTGAAGAACTTGACTGCTGACTGTGCTATCACCTTCCTCACTGGTTCCACTTCCGGCCACTTTGTGAACTTGTCGATTGCAATGTACAAGTACTCAAAGCCCCCGACAGCTCGGGGAAAGGGGCCGAGGATATCGAGCCCCCAGACCGAAAATGGCCAGGATAAAGGGATCGTCTGGAGAGCTTGAGCTGGCTGGTGTATCTGCTTGGAATGGAACTGGCACGCTTCACACTTGGTTACTTGTGCAGTTGCATCCTGGAGGGCTGTCGGCCAAAAGAAACCTTGCCAGAAAGCTTTGCCAGCAAGTGCTCTCGCGCCAATGTGGTGACCACATATGCCTCCATGTATGTCTGCCAACAGCTTTTGTCCGTCTTCCCGGTGAATACACTTCAATTTCACACCGTTGAGTCTTCTTCTGTACAGTGTGTTGTCGACAAACTGGTACATACTTGACTGCCGGGCTACTTTTTCCGCTTCTGCTTGCTCTTCGGGAAGTTCTCCTGTCTAAAGGAAATGGACAATCTGCTGTGCCCATGCTGGAGCTTGCGGCTCGACAACAAGGACTAAAGGCACATCCGCTGCTGCGGGAGCATCCGCTTCTACGACAAGAACTTGTGGCCCTGCCGGAGCTTGATGTTCCCCGGCAAGCTTGCCGGAGCAAAGCTTGTCGGGAGCGTCTGCTTCAACGGAACAAACCCTGAGGCTTGTCGGAGCAGACTGCTCCTCAGCATCCTTGGTGTTGATCTTGGGGACCTTCTTGGCGGCGGCTTCGGGGAGCTCTGCCGGAAAGTAGTCACCAGAAATCAACTTCCTCTTCTTGCTCTGTCCAGTTGATGGCATTACGGACGGTTGAGTCAGTTGAGCACAAAGATGCCTAGTTCCACAGGTAACTTTAGTGCGGCGCACTTTGACAGTCCATCGGCAATGTCGTTCTGAGCTCTTGGAACATGTTCCATCTGCAGGCCGTCAAAGTGCTCTTCTAGCTTTCTCACTTCATCAACATATGCTTCCATCAATGTACTCAGATAGTTCTTGTTCACTTGGCGGACGACAAGCTGTGAGTCACCCCTGACAATGAGCTTCTTGATCCCAAGGTCTGCTGCGATCCTGAGACCGGCAAGCAATCCTTCATACTCTGCAGTATTGTTGGTTGCTTGCTCCTTGGGAAAGTGCATCTGGACTACGTACTTGAGGTGCTCTCCGGTGGGTGCGACAAGCAGCACGCCCGCACCGGCGCCTTGCAGCGAGAAGGCACCATCAAAGTACATCAGCCACTCTTTGCTCGCTTCCTTGACGGGAATGCTCGTTTCTGGAATTTCTTCATCTGGTGTTGGCGTCCACTCTTCTATGAACTCTGCCAATGCTCTGCTTTGGATAGTTGAAGTACTTTCAAACTTGAGGCCAAAGCTTGATAGTTCCAGCGCCCACTCTACAATCCTGCCTGTCGCTTCTGGATTTTGCAGTATCCTCTTCAGCGGAAAGCGAGTGATGACTGTGATCTCATGTGCTTGGAAGTAATGGCGGAGCTTTCTCGAGGCCATGAGGAGGCCGAAAAGCAATTTCTGCACACCAGAGTACCTTGACCTAGCCCCCTGCAAAAGGGAACTGACAAAGTAAACTGGGCGCTGCACCATTCTCTTCTGCATCTTATCATGCTCCTGCGTAGATCCATCCTTGTCGGGACCAGAGCTTGTCGGCGAAGCCCCCTGCTTGTCGCTGGATGCACCTGCCGTGGTTGCTAGCTCATCATCTGCCTCCCTCTCCGCTACTAACGCAACACTAACCACTTGATTGGTTGCCGCTATATACAGCAGCAACTTCTCTTGTGGCTTAGGTGCGACAAGTGTTGGAGTGGAGGACAAGTATCTCTTCAAGTCCTGCAGCGCAGCCTCCGCCTCCGGAGTCCATTTCATTGGACCTGCCTTTTTCAATATTTTGAAAAACGGCAGGGTGCGCTCAGCAGACCTAGAGATAAACCTGCTGAGAGCAGCCATGTAACCGGCAAGCCTTCGTACATCCTTGACGCGCTTTGGTGCTTCGATCTGCTCAATGGCCTTGATCTTGTCGGGATTGGCTTCAATTCCCCGCTGAGACACAAAGAACCCGAGAAGCTTGCCGGAGGGTACTCCAAACACGCACTTCTCGGGGTTAAGCTTGAGGTTGATCTTGCGCAGATTTGTAAAGGTTTCGTCCAAATCTTGAATCAGAGTTGTTTTGTCCTTGCTCTTGACCACTATGTCATCCATGTAGGCTTCCACATTTCTGTGCATCTACGGCTCAAAAGCGTGGTGGACTACCCTTGCAAATGTTGAACCAGCATTCTTCAAACCGAAAGGCATCCATACGAAACAGTATGTGCCACATGGGGTAATGAATGCGGTCTTCTCCTCATCCTCTTCTGCCATGAAGATCTGATGATATCCTGAGTATGCATCAAGAAATAAAAGAAAATCACATCCGGCCGTGGAGTCAACAATCTGGTCGATGCGCGGCAAAGGAAATGGGTCTTTGGGACAAGCTTTATTAACATCGGTAAAGTCGATACAAAGCCTCCATTTCCCGTTTGCCTTGCGCACGACTACAGGATTCGCCAACCACGTAGGATGGAGCACCCCTCTGACAAGGCCTGCTGCTTCCAACTTCTTGATTTCTTCTGCGATGAATTCTTGGCGCTCCACTGCCTGTTTCCTGACTTTCTGCTTGACGGGCCGCGCATGGGGACAGACGGCAAGGTGGTGCTCAATTACTTTCCTGGGAACACCGGGGATGTCGGACGGTTGCCACGCAAACACGTCGATGTTCGCCCGCAGGAAAGCAACGAGCGCGCCTTCCTATTTGGGGTCGAGAGTGGCACTGATGGTGAAGGTACCACCAGTGCCGTCCTCCTTGGCGGACACCTTCTTGGTCTCAGGTGGAGCTGCCATTGCCTTCTTACACTTGCCGGTGGAGCTCGATGGTGCGTCCTCGACGGTAGTGCAGCACTCCGAAGAGGTGCGCTTGCCGGAGTGGGCATCAGAACTCTTGCCGGACTTGGTCTTCTTCTTCCCCCTGGGAGCTTCAGCGGCAAGTGATTTGCGATCCGTTGCGGCTGCTGCTTCCCGGTAGATCTTGTCGGCACAGATAAGAGCATCCTTCTTGTCGCCAGGGACAGAGATGACACTCATCAGGCCTGGCATCTTCAGTACATTGTATGCGTAGTGAGAGGCTGCCATGAACTTGGCGAGTGCTGGACGGCCAAGTATCCCATTGTAAGGCAATGGAAAGTCAGCAACGTCAAAAGTGACCCTCTCAGTCCTGAAGTTCAGCTCGCCGCCAAATGTTACCGGCAACATGATCTTTCCCTTCGGCTTGCTCCTTCCCGGATTGATTCCTTGGAACGTGCCGGTCTCTTCGAGCTCGCTATCAGGGATCTAGAGTTTCTGGAGCACCGCGGAGGAGATCAGGTTCAAGCCGGCCCCGCCGTCAACTAGCATCTTAGTGACCTTGAGGTTGCGGATAGTTGGTGAAACCAACATCGGCAAGCACCCGACCGCAGTTATGCGATCAGGGTGATCCTCAATATCAAAGATGATAGGCGTGCTGGACCATTTCAGAGGCTTGCGTGACTCGACGGGTGGTTCTGCTGCATTGACTTCCCGCACCCACTGCTTGAGCTGGCGGTGTGAAGTATGCAGAGAAGCACCACCGTCAACGCACAGGACCTCTGTGGCTTTCTGGAACTCCTTCTCATCGGTCTCATCTTCATCCATATCTTCATCGTCGTCGTCATCCTCATCCTTGTCGCGGCCGCGAGGAGGTCTGTCTCCTTGCCGCTGCTTGGCCTTGCCGCGGCGTCCTCCTCGGCCGGGACGTTTCTTGCTGGCTCCTCCAGCACCTTCCTGGGCTTTCTCCTTGTCGCGCCGCTCGTACTCAGCTTTTTGCTGTTCGACAAGCTGCTCGACCTTCTTGCAGCTCTGGAGGTCATGGCCCTTGGTGCGGTGGATCTTGCAGTATTGCTTGTTGGTGCCGTCCTGCTTGTCGGCGACTGCCACATCTGCGGCAACCTCCTTGCCGGAGCTACCAGCTTCGGCTTTCTTGCCGGACTGCTCAACAACTAGCACATCTTTGCCTTTTTTCTTCCTGTTGTTCTGCCGCCGGTTCTTCCTTGTCGGGGCAGTGTCCTCACTATCAGATCCCTCTGCTCCTGTGTTCTCTCCGGGGAGTTTCCTCCCTTCCCCAGCACGTGCACACTTGTCGGCCAGAGCATATAGCTCACTGACATCTCTGATCTTGCACATCGCCATCTCCTCCCGCATCATGCGGTTCCGCACGTTCTGATGGAACGCACTGATTACCGCGGCAGGGTGGACGTCTGGGATGTTATGCTGTACGCGGCTGAATCTTTGAATGAAGTTGCGCAGGGGCTCTCCTTCCTTCTGGGCGAGCAGATGAAGATCGCTCTCTTGGCAATGAGGCTTGTGGCCGCCTGTAAAGGCGCCGACAAACTGATGGCACAGATCAGCCCAGGAGGATATGGAGTTGTCCGGCAAGTGCATGAGCCAGGATCTGACATTGGGCTTGAGCACCAGTGGGAAGTAGTTGGCAAGGATCTTGTCGTCCCGTCCTCCGGCAGCATGCACCGCGATGGTGTAAATGCTAAGGAACTCCGACGGATGTGTCTTACCGTCGTACTTCTCTGGTACATCTGGCTTGAAGTTCTTCGTGCTGGGCCACTGGACTTGCCGCAGCTCACGAGTGAACGCAGGGCAACCTACCGCGTACGGCAAGTCGCCTGGTTCCCCTGGCGCATGCATGTCAACAGAGGGCCCAGCGCACTTGTCGGATTGACGTCGCGCTTCTCTTCAGCGCTCGATGCGAGTACGAGCGTCTTCTTGCTGTCGTTCGTGAAGAACTTGGTGCTGATCGCGACGAGCTCGTGGATCCGATGACGCAGTGGAGTCGCTGTCGAGGTGGATCCGACGAGTCGGCGATCTTGGCCTTCGAGGTGGAGAGTGCATAGTGGTTGCACCCCCACCGGTTTCGTCGCCACCGGCTCATGCCTGGCAGTCCTGCCGCGGCCGCGATGCACTTGGCTGCCGCAGAGTGTCACCGTTGGCAAAGCCGATGAGGCTCTGAATGGTGGCCCTCCATTGGTCGATCTTGTCTTCCACTGGAGGGTAATCCAGGAGCAGTTGAGCTCGCGCCAAAGCTTCTACTGGAGTGGTGGGTGGCAGTGGCGAACGGTGCGAGGAGCGAGATATGCTCGAACTTCTAACTATGTTAGAAGGAGCAGTATCCCGTCCAGGCGACCGTGCCTCGCTCGTGCCAGCATGTTGGCGCGCATGCTGGTCTTGAGCACCCCGAGATCCACCAGCTCGATCTTGCCCCAACGAACGTATGGTACTGCGAATACCATGACGATGTCGGTCTTGCGCCTCTTGAGATGGGCGCGGAACATGTACGGTCGCCGAGGTTTGTGCAACCTTGTCCTTGGACCTGGCGGCATCGTGAGTTTCCTCGTCGATGTCCGTTCTTCCGCCGGTGTCCACTCCACCACCCGTTTGCTCCAGTGGTGGCGGAAGTGACGTGGACAGAGCAGCTGCCGCCGAAGTCTTCTTCTTCGGTGGCATGTCGATAAAGAAAATGGAGATCTAGCTTGTGTGCACACCGGATCAGGTTCACACAATCTCGACGCCCCCTACCTGGCACGCCAAAGATGTCGGGGAAACTAATCCACGAACACCTATGGGGCCGGCGGACCGTGGCCCCTTTCGGTTCGGCGTGGGGGCGGAGATCGCACGAAGAGCGGATCGAGGCGAAGCACACGAGCAGTTTACCCAGCTTCGGAGCTCTCCGGAGAGATAATACTCCTACTGCTGCTTGTTTGATTGTCTTATGTTCTTGCTCGAGAGAGCTAAGTGTTTTTCTGGCTTCCGAATGAGCCGAACCCTCCCTACGTTGCGCATGGGCCTCCTTTTATATGCTCAAGGGGTCACCGACAGGTGGTAACGCAGAGAAGGGTAAAAGCGTAAAAAGTGCTGCGGTTGGTACACCTACTTGCATAGTGTATCCTACCTAACCCTGACGGCAGGGGACAAAGGCATTAAATGCCCGTCTGTGTCGCCCAAACAGTGCAGAAAGGGACCGTCAGGGACGCCACCGTTCGCCACGATGGCGATCTTGTCAGCATCGCATGCCACCGCGCACCGCTGGCTGCACAGCCTCACGCCACGCGCGCTTGGAAAGGCCCCCAGAGAGACACGTTGGTGGATGTGCTGGAGCGTGGGTACAGAGTGGTCACTTGCCGCGGCAAGCGCCTTGCCGTGGTCGTCGTCTTGTCGCGCCCGGAAGCTTGTCGCTCACCAGGCCTTGAGATGCCTTGGTTGGTCTTCCCGGCAAGCTCCTCTTGCCGGGGCCTTGTTGCCTTGCCGGGATGCATGACGCGTCGCGGCAAGTTCCTTAGGATGCCTTGGTTGGCCTTCCCGGCAAGCTCCTCTTGCCGGGGCCTTGTCTCCTTGGCTTAAATACTTTGTTCTTGAATGGCTCCAAGGGAACCACGGAGGACCTTGGCGGTCGCCCGGCAAGCCTTGCCGCGGGGTGCTGCAACTGCCCGTGCACAAGTCCGGGATACTAGGGTACCCCTACTCTAGTACACCGACAGCAGATGGGTTGTATGTTGTTTTCCACAGATTTGAGGCTGACTTGTGCGCCTACTACAGGTTGACGCGTATGCTTTCCTAAAAAAAGTTTGACGCACACGCAACACCGTGTCAACTTAGTCAACACACGAGAGCAGTGACTGTTGGATGTCCATCCAACGACTGTCGTGCTTCTTCAATCTCTGCTCTTCCTTCTCCAGCCGCTCAAACAAGCACCGGCGGGACTACCTGCTCCCTCCTCCCGTGGCCGAATATGCTGTGTCGCAGGCTTCACCGCCCCACCATACTCCCATCGCTGGCCTAGCCATCCCTCTACTCAACCACACCTGCTGTTATTCTCCGGGGATGGCAGACGAACCAGTAAACCCTTGTACTGCCCTCCACATGGGAAACAACTGTCGAGTCTTCCCTGGCTCCGTGTCGTTCCCTTTCGAGGCCTCGCCGTTGTCCACCCCCTAGTGCTCTCGGTGCGGCCTGATCAACATGGTGAATGAACGACATCCATCGGAAGTGGACTGTACATGGAGAAGCTGACAGGTGGGTCCACGATCGCACACAAGGAAATGCCTCCTTATTACGCGCAAAATAATGATTCCTCCACCTGATAGCTAGGACCCATCGGAAGGGCCTCTGTATTTCGCAAAAAAACATTCCCCTCGCTGAAAGGTCGGACCCACCAGCTATATCTTTGCACGCAAGGAAGTGCCTCATTATTACGCACAAAAAATGAATACCTCCCCTGCTAGCTGGGACCCACAATAGTGGGAGGCTGACTTATGGGCCTACTAAGTTGATAGGGACGGAGGGCTTCGTCAACTTAGTTAATATGAATGATTCTAGCTCCAGAGACCGTACGATGTCCATCCAATGACCATAGTGCTTCTTCAACCTCTGGTCTTCTTGCTCTAGCCGCCCAAAGCAGCACCGGTCGTGCCGCCTGCTCCTGCCTCCCGTGGACGGCTGTGCTGCCGCGGAGGCCTCACCACCCCCTACTACTCCCACCGCTGGCCAGGCCATCCCTCCACTCACCCACACCCCCTGTTATTCTGTGGCGACGACAGCCTCACACCGCAGTCGAACTAATGGACCCTCATACTCCTCTCCGCGTGGGCATCCACTGTCGCGTCTTCCCCGACTCCGCGTAGTCCCCTTCCTAGGCCTCGCCCTCATCCATCGTCGTGGTGCTCTCGGCGCGGCATGGTCAATGTGGTCAATTACTGACTTCAATCAGAAGAGTACTGTACGTGGAGAGGCTGACAGCTGGCTCCACGGCAGCCGCAAGGAAGTGCCTCCTTATTATGCACAAAATAATTATTTCTCCACCTGACGGCAGGGACCCACCGGACGGGCCACCGTATTTCACGAAAAAACGTTTCCCCCCTGACTGCTGGGACCCACCGGATGGGCCATCGTATTTCGGGAAAAAACGTTCCCCCCGCTATCAGCTCAGACCCACCGGAAGTGCCTCCTTATTACGCACAAAAAAATGAATACTCCCCCTGCTAGCTGGGACCCACCTTGGTGGAAGGCTGACCTGTGGGCCTACTAAGTTGACGGGGATGGAGGGCTTTGTCAACTTAGTCAATATGAACGATTCTAGCTCCAGTGACTGTACGATGTCCATCCAACAGCCGTACTGCTTCATCAACCTCTGGTCTTCTTGCTCCAGCCACCCAAACCAGCGCCGGTCGTGCCGCATGCTCTTGCCTCCCGTGGCCGGCTATGCTGCCGCGGAGGCCTCACCGCCCCCTACTATTCCCAAAGCTGGCCAGGCCCTGCAGCGATGGCAGCCTCACACCGCAGCCGAACCAGTGAACCCTCGTACTCCTCTCCACGCGGGCTTCCACTGCCGCGTCTTCCCGGCTCCACATCGTCCCCTTCCTAGGCCTCGCCGTCGTCCACCACCCTGGTGCTCTCGGCTCAGCGTGGTCAACATGGTCAAGGAATGACTTCCATCGAAAGAGTACCGTACGTGGAGAGGCTGACAACTGCGTCCACGGCGCCCGCAAGGAAGTGCCTCCTTATTACGCGCAAAATAATTATTCCTCCACCTGACAGCAGGGACCCACCTGACGGTCCATCGTATTTCATGAAAAAACCTTCCCCCCTGACTGCTGGGACCCACCAACTACATCTTCGCACGCAAGGAAGTGTGTCCATATTACGGGCAAAAAAAATGATTCGCCCCCTGACTGCTGGGACCCACCAGCTACATCTTCGAACGCAAGGAAGTGCGTGACAGCCGGGACCCACTTGGTCGAAGTGTACGTAGCGTTGTCATTCTGGTCGCGAACATGTACATACATACTGGACGATGTAGACGCGCACGTGTCGTAGTAGTGGCGCGCACGTAGCATGTACACATACGTACAACGGCCTGGGTGCAAGAAAGTAAATACGGCCACGTACGTACAAACGGGCGGGGTCTCGAACGCCTACTCGCGCATACGTACGTCCAGGGCTCGTGTACATGGCTGGGTCGGAACGGAGAAACTGCGTCGTCATCGTGTTCATGGGGAGGCAACGGAATGCGTCGTGTTCATCAGGAGGCAACAGAACGCGTGGGAGCCAACTGGCTTGGACGGAATAGCCGATGGAAACGAGGCCTGGCGTACCACAAAACGGAGGAAACGACCTTGTGTTCGATCGTCCATGCTCGAAACGGGATCCTGTTCATCGGGAGGGGTCTGGCGTATCGTAAAACGGAGGAAAGGGACTTCTGTTGGACCTCCTACGGTCGAAATAGGGTCCTGTTGATCGGGAGGGGTGTGGCGTACCGCAAAACGGAGAAAACGGACTTGTGTTGGAGTACTACGGTCGAAACGGGGGTCCTGTTCATCGGGAGGGGTGTGGCGTACCACAAAATGGGACTCCACGGGATACTGTTCATCTCCACCGTTGATCTCCTCTAGCCTCCACGAGCTACTGTTCATCCACCGTCGACCTCGTCCAGTCTCCACCTGTGACTATTCATCCACGGGCTCCTGTTCATCCAGCCTCCACCGCGCGCTACTCCACCGGCTACTGTTCAACCAGCCCTCTCCACGGGGTCCTGTTCAACCACCCCTCCACGGGCTACTGTTCATCCAGCCCTCCACCAGCTACTGTTCAACCAGCCCTCCACGGGGTCGTCTTGTTCATCCAGCCCTCCATGGGGTCCTATTCATCCAGCCCCAACCGGCTCGATTGGGGTCCTGTTCATCCAAAGGCAACACCACGGGGTCCTGTTCATCCACCCCTACTAGGAACTGTTCATCCAAACCCCCCAGCAATGCTCACTGTTCATCCAACCCCCCCAGCAATGCTCACTGTTCATCCAGAGGCAGCATCGATCGGCTTCAGTTAGCAGCAGTAGCGAAGGAATCGCTCGATCGCTCGGGTTTAGTAAGGTGTAGCCTATAGTGCAATCACTCGGGTTCAGTTAGGCGACGCCTCACACCCACGCGCGTACGGTATGAGAGAAACGCGCATCGCTCGGCCCCTGACCAACCACCGTAACCGGGAACTCCCCCGATATTTTCCTCGCCCTTGCTTCTACCATGGTTTTTTCTGTCATGGACGACCCAAAGAATGTCATGCAGCTGCGTCTCCAGCCTGCGCAGGACAAAAAGCCCATTTTCTGTCATGATTTTTTGTCATAGAAGTAGGAGCCCACCACATCTATGATGATACCGGGTTTTGTCACAATTATCGTCATCGAAGTGTCATAAGTATGACAGAAAAAAATGCATTCGGCCCAAAATGTCATGGATGTGTCTTTTTTTGTAGTGGGGTGTCCCGCTCTTTTTCAGGTTGAGCTACAAGATAGCAGTGGCCTCTGGTTTGTCAATAATTTTGTGGACAAGCATAACCATCTGTTTGTCCCTGCTGACCTGACTCCCTACTTATCGGCTCATCGTAGAATGACTGATGCACAAAAGGCCGATGTCATCGAGTATGTTGTTGGTGGACTTCGAACACATCTGATTATGAATGTAATGGAGAAGAATGCTGGAGGTCCCGACAAGCTTGGTTTTATAGATCGAGACCTATACAACCATGTTTCAATCCAGAAGAAGCGCAAGATAGAAGGCAGTGATGCTAGATATTTGCTCACCTATATGATTGCACATAAAAAAGCAGACCCGGAATTATTTTTCAAATACACAAAAGACAAACAAGGCCATTTGAGGAACATATTCTGGGCTGATTCACAATCCCGGATTGACTATGTTGCCTTTGCTGGTGTCGTGGTGTTCGATAGTACATACCGGTCTAACAAGTACAGGCTTCCGTTTGTTCCATTTGTTGGTCTGAACCATCACCGCAACACAGTTTTGTTTGGGGTCGGTGTAGTGTCAGACGAGGCAGTTGCATCATACCAGTGGCTTCTTCATGTATTTTTGGAGGCAATGTCCCAGACAACACCCATTTCAGCAATCATTGGTGGGGACGGTGCAATGGCTAAAGCAATAGCTACTGTCTAGATTGGAACAGATCATCGTTTGTGCACGTGGCATATCGAGGAGAATATGGTGATGCACCTCCACAAGAAAAAGCTTGAGGAATTTAGGGAATTCATTTACCATCGTTGGGATGTTGATGAGTTTGAGAAAAGATGGGAGGCTTATAAGGTTCAGTTCAAAATAAAACCAACGGGGAAGAGGTCATCATGGGTTAACAGGATGTACGAGCTGTGACACAAATGGGCTGTTGCATACACAAAGGGTAGATATTTTCTAGGCATGAGGAGTAATCAGAGGAGTGAGTCTCTCAACTCAAGGCTTCATGTGCACCTGAACAGGAAGATGCAGCTTGTTGATTTGTTGCAGCATGTTGAGCACTGTGTATCCATAATGCGTAAGAATGAAGCAGCATTAGACGCAGTAGCGACACATATGATACCCTTCACTAAGTTGAATGCACACCCTCTGGAGATTGCTGCCTCTTATATTTATACAACTGTGATGTTTCCAAAGGTAAAGCGTCAGATTGTCGAAGGGACAAATTGGCAGGTAACAGACCGGGTAGCGTGTGATGGTTTGGTCGTGTTTGCAGTTTTGCGCAAAGCCCATATGATAAAGTCCCATATGGCAGGGATGCTACAGAATTGCAAGGTAAGGAAGGTAAGGATGCCGAGGCCTTGCATGCAAAAAAACTTGGATGCTGAGGATCCCAATGACTTGGAAGGTAAGGATGCTGAGGACACTTGGATGCTGACGATCCCAATGACTTGGAAGGTAAGGATGCTGAGGACTTGCATGCAAAAAACTTGGATGCTGAGGATTCCAACGACTTGGAAGGCAAGGATGGTGTGGACTTGCATGCAAAAAACCTGGATCCTAAGGATCCCAATGACTTGGAAGGTAAGGACAGTGAGGAGTTGGATGCACAAGGCGTGGATGCTAAGCCTGTGGATTTTATATATCACGTGACTTGTCTGTTTACAGGAGCAAGACTGGATGATGCAACTTGTAAATGTAAAAAGTTGGAAAGTCAGGATTACCCATGCGCACATATATTCTGCGTTCTGGATCATCTTGGTGTATGCACATTTCCAAAAACATTGTGAAGAAAAGATGGACAATGCATGCCAAGCCAGCGTTCCCTTCTTCGAGGACTGCAAATACTCATGTATGGTCTGATCACATGAATAAGTATCATCAACTACACAACATGGCTAGTGACGCTTTATTCACAGCCGCAGCTAGCGATTCACAGTCATAAGAGGTGACGGAGCTCCTCCGGAGTATATTGGTTGATGGAGAAAAAACTGATTTGGATGAAGGGCATAAATCGTTTGTTCCTTTGCCGGCATACTTCTCTGCTGCTCGCGAATGCTGCACTGATGACATGAAAAATCCAATCAAAATAGTTCCAAAAGGGAGAGCTGTTGGCGAACATAGTAATTTCAAAAAATTTCCTACGTACACGCAAGATCATGGTGATGGCATAGCAACGAGAGGGGAGAGTGTTGTCCACGTACCCTCGTAGACCGTAAGCGGAAGCGTTATGACAACGCGGTTGATGTAGTCGTACGTCTTCACGATCCGACCGATCCAAGTACCGAACGTACGACACCTCCGAGTTCAGCACACGTTCAGCTCGATGACGATCCCCGGGCTCCGATCCAACAAAGCTTCGAGGATGAGTTCCGTCAGCACGACAGCGTGGTGACGATGATGATGCTCTACCGGCGCAGGGCTTCGCCTAAACTCCGCGACGATATGACCGAGGTGGAATATGGTGGAGGGGGGCACCGCACACGGCTAAGGAACGATCCGTAGATCAACTTCTGTTGTGCCTAGAGGTGCCCCCCTGCCCCCGTATATAAAGGAGCAAAGGGGGAGGGGGCGGCCGGCCTAGGAGGGGCGCGCCAAGGGGAGTCCTACTCCCACCGGGAGTAGGACTCCCTCCTTCCTTGTTGGAGTAGGAGAAGGGGGAAAGAGGGGGAGAGGAGGAAGGAAAAGGGGGCCGCACCCCTTGTCCAATTCGGACCAGAGGGGGGCTGCGCGCCTCCTTCCTTTTGGCCTCTCTCCTCTATTCCCGTATGGCCCAATAAGGCCCATATACTCCCCGACGAATTCCCGTAACTCTCCGGTACTCCGAAAAATACCCGCATCACTCGGAACCTTTCCGAAGTCCGAATATAGTCGTCCAATATATCGATCTTTACGTCTCGACCATTTCGAGACTCCTCGTCATGTCCCCGGTCTCATCCGAGACTCCGAACTCCTTCGGTACATCAAAACTCATAAACTCATAATATAACTGTCATTAAAACCTTAAGCGTGCGGACCCTACGGGTTCGAGAACTATGTAGACATGACCTATAACTATTCTCGGTCAATAACCAATAGCGGAACCTGGATGCCCATATTGGTTCCTACATATTCTATGAAGATCTTTATCGGTCAAACCGCATAACAACATACGTTGTTCCCTTTGTCATCGGTATGTTGCTTGCCCGAGATTTGATCATCGGTATCCAATACCTAGTTCAATCTCGTTACCGGCAAGTCTCTTTACTCGTTATGTAATGCATCATCTCGTAACCAACTCATTGGTCACATTGCTTGCAAGGCTTATAGTGATGTGCATTACCGAGAGGGCCCAGAGATACCTCTCCGACAATCGGAGTGACAAAACCTAATCTCGAAATACGCCAACTCAACATGTACCTTCGGAGACACCTGTAGTACTCCTTTATAATCACCCAATTACGTTATGACGTTTGGTAGCACCCAAAGTGTTCCTCCGGTAAACGGGAGTTGCATAATCTCATAGTTACAGGAACATGTATAAGTCATGAAGAAAGCAATAGCAACATACTAAACGATCAAGTGCTAGGCTAACGGAATGGGTCATGTCAATCACATCATTCTCCTAATGATGTGATCCCATTAATCAAATGACAACACATGTCTATGGTTAGGAAACATAACCATCTTTGATTAATGAGCTAGTCAAGTAGAGGCATACTAGTGACTATATGTTTGTCTATGTATTCACACATGTATCATGTTTCCGGTTAATACAATGTAGCATGAATAATAAACATTTATCATGAAATAAGGAAATAAATAATAACTTTATTATTGCCTCTAGGGCATATTTCCTTCAGTCTCCCACTTGCACTAGAGTCAATAATCTAGTTCACATCGCTATGTGATTTAACACCAATATTCACATCTACATGTGATTAATACCCATAGTTCACATCATCATGTGATCAACACCCAAAGGGTTTACTAGAGTCAATAATCTAGTTCACATCGCTATGTGATTAACACCCAAAAGAGTACTAAGGTATGATCATGTTTTGCTCGTGAGAGAAGCTTAGTCAACAGGTCTGTCATATTCAGAGCCATATGAATTTCGCAAATATTCTATGTCCACAATGCTCTGCACGGAGCTACTCTAGCTAATTGCTCCCACTTTCAATATGTATCCAGATTGAGACTTAGAGTCATCTGGATTGGTGTAAAATCTTGCATCGTTGTAACTTTAACGACGGGCTCTTTTATCACCTCCATAATTGAGAAACATCTCCTTAGTCCTCACTAAGGATATTCTTGACCCATGTCCAGTGATCTACTTATTAGATCAAAATTGTATTCCTTTGCCAAACACAGAGCAAGGTATATAATAGGTCTGGTTCACAGCATAGCATACTTTATAGAACCTATGACTGAGGCATATGGAATGACTTTTCATTCTCTTTCTATTTTCTGCAATGGCCGGGTCTTGAGTCTTACTCAACTTCACACCTTGTAACACAGGCAAGAACTCCTTCTTTGGCTGTTCCATTTTGAACTATTTCAAAAATTTATCAAGGTATGTACTCATTGAAAAATCTTATCAAGCATCTTGATCTATCTATATAGATCTTGATGCTCAATGTGTAAGCAGCTTCACCGAGGTCTTGCTTTGAAAAACTCTTATTCAAGTATCCTTTCATGCTATCCAGAATTTCCATATCATTTCCAATTAACAATATGTCATCCACATATAATATTAGAAATGCTACAGAGCTCCCACTCACTTTCTTGTAAATACAGGCTTCTTCAAAAGTCTGTATAAATCCATATGCTTTGATCAACTCATCAAAGCATATATTCCAACTCCGAGATGCTTGCACCAGTCCATAGATGGATCGCTGGAGCTTGCACAATTTGTTAGCACCTTTAGGATTGACAAAACCTTCTGGTTGCATCATATACAACTCTTCTTTAAGAAAACCATTAAGGAATGCAGTTTTGTTTATCCATTTGCCAGATTTCATAAAATGCGGCAATTGCTAACATGATTCAGACAGACTTAAGCATATATACGAGTGAAAAACTCTCATCGTAGTCAACACCTTGAACTTGTCGAAAACCTTTTGCGACAATTCTAGCTTTGTAGATAGTAACACTATCAGCGTCCGTCTTCCTCTTGAAGATCCATTTAATCTCAATGTCTCACCGATCATTGGGCAAGTCAATCAAAGTCTATACTTTGTTTTCATACGTGGATCTTATCTCAGATCTCATGGCCTCAAGCCATTTTGCGGAATCTGGGCTCACCATCGCTTCTTCATAGTTCGTAGGTTCGTCATGGTCTAGTAACATAACTTCCAGAACAGGATTACCGTACCACTCTGGTGCGGATCTTACTCTGTAAGACCTATGAGATTCTGTAGTAACTTAATCTGAAGTTTCATGATCATCATCATTAACTTCCTCACTAATTGGTGTAGTAGTCATAGGAACAGATTTCTATGATGAACTACTTTCAAATGAGGGAGTAGGTATAGTTACCTCATCAAGTTCTACTTTCCTCCCACTCACTTCTTTCAAGAGTAACTCCTTCTCTAGAAAGGATCCATTCTTAGCAACGAATGTTTTGCCTTCGGATCTGTGATAGAAGGTGTACCCAACAGTTTCCTTTGGGTATTCTATGAAGACGCACTTCTCCGATTTGGGTTCGAGCTTATCAGGTTGAAAACCTTTTTCATATAAGCATCGCAACTCCAAACTTTAAGAAACGACAGCTTAGGTTTACTTCTAAACCATAGTTCATACGATGTCGTCTCAACGGATTTAGATGGTGCCCTTTTAACGTGAATGCAGCTGTCTCTAATGCATAACCCCAAAATGATAATGGTAAATCAGTAAGAGACATCATAGATCGCACCATATCCAATAAAGTGCGGTTACGACGTTCGGACACACCATAACATTATGGTGTTCCAGGTGGCGTGAGCTGTGAAACTATTCCACATTGTTTTAATTGAAGACCAAACTCATAACTCAAATATTCGTCTCCGCAATCAGATCGCAGAAACTTTATTTTCTTGTTACGATGATTTTTCCACTTCACTCTGAAATTCTTTGAACCTTTCAACTATTTCAGACTTATGTTTCATCAAGTAGATATACCCATATCTGCTCAAATCATCTTGTGAAGGTCAGAAAATAACAATACTTGCCACGAGCATCAACACTCATTGGATCGCATATATCGGTATGTATTATTTCCAATAAGTCAGTAGCTTGTTCCATTGTTCCGGAGAACGGAGTTTTAGTCATCTTGCCCAAAAGGCACGGTTCGCAAGCATCAAATGATTCATAACCAAGTGATTCTGAAAATCCATCTTTATGGAGTTTCTTCATGCGCTTTACACCGATATGACCCAAACGGCAGTGCCACAAATAAGTTGCACTATCATTATTAACTTTGCATCTTTTGGCATCAATATTATGAATATGTGTATCACTATGATCGAGATCCAACAAACTATTTTCATTGGATGTATAACCATCGAAGGTCTTATTCATGTAAACAGAATAACAATTATTCTCTAACTTTAAATGAATAACCGTATCGCAATAAACACGATCAAATCATGTTCATGCTCAACGCAAATGCCAAATAACATTTATTTAGGTTTAACACTAATCCTGAACGTATAGGGAGTGTGCGATGATGATCATATCAATCTTGGAACTACTTCCAACACTCATCGTCACTTCCCCTTCAACTAGTCTCTGTTTATTCTGTAACTCCTGTTTCGAGTTACTAATATTAGCAACCGAACAAGTATCAAATACTCAGGAGCTACTATAAACACTAGTAAGGCACACATCAATAACCTGTATATCAAATATACCCTTGTTCACTTTGCCATCCTTCTTATCCACCAAATATTCAGGGCATTTCTGCTTCCAGTGACCATTTCCTTTGCAATGTAAGCACTCAGTTTCAGGCTTTGGTTCAGCTTTGGGCTTCTTCATGGGAGTGACAACTTGCTTGTCATTCTACTTGAAGTTCCCTTTCTTTCCCTTTGCCCTTTTCTTGAAACTAGTGGTCTTGTCAATCATCAACACTTGATGCTCTTTCTTGATTTCTACCTTCGTCGATTTCAACATCAGGAAGAGCTCGGGAATTGTTTTTGTCATCCCTTGCATACTATAGTTCATCACAAAGTTCTACTAACTTAGTGATGGTGACTAGAGAATTCTGTCAATCACTATCTTATCTGGAAGATTAACTCCCACTTGATTCAAGTGATTGAAGTACCCAGACAATCTGAGCACATGCTTACTAGTTGAGCAATTCTCCTCCATCTTTTAGCTATAGAACTTGTTGGAGACTTCATATCCCTCAACTCGGGTATTTGCTTGAAATATTAACTTCAATTCCTGGAACATCTCATATGGTCCATGACGTTCAAAACATCTTTGAAGTCCCGATTCTAAGCCGTTAAGCATGGTGCACTAAACTATCAAGTAGTCATCATATTGAGCTAGCCAAACGTTCATAACGTCTGCGTTTGCTCCTGCAATAGGTCTGTCACCTAGCGGTGCATTAAGGATATAATTCTTCTGTGCAGCAATGAGGATAAACCTCAGATCACGGATCCAATCCGCATCATTTCTACTAACATCTTTCAACACAATTTTCTCTAGGAACATATCAAAATAAACATATGAAAGCAACAACGCAAGCTATTGATCTACAACATAATTTGCAAAATACTACCAGGACTAAGTTCATGATAAATTTAAGTTCAATTAATCATATTACTTAAGAACTCCCACTTAGATAGACATCCCTCTAATCCTCTAAGTGATTACGTGATCCATATCAACTACACCATGTCCGATCGTCACGTGAGATGGAGTAGTTTCAACGGTGAACATCAATATGTTGATCATATCTACTATATGATTCACGCTCGACCTTTCGGTCTCCGTGTTCCGAGGCCATATCTGTATATGCTAGGCTCGTCAAGTTTAACCTGAGTATTCCGCGTGTGCAACTGTTTTGCACCCGTTGTATTTGAACGTAGAGCCTATCACACCCGATCATCACGTGGTGTCTCAGCACGAAGAACTTTCGCAACGGTGCATACTCAGGGAGAACACTTCTTGATAATTAGTGAGAGATCATCTTAAAATGCTACCGTCAAACAAAACAGAATAAGATGTATAACAGATAAACATCATATGCAATCAAAATATGTGACATGATATGGCCATGATCATCTTGCGCCTTTGATCTCCATCTCCAAAGTACTGTCATGATCTCTATCGTTACCGACATGACACCATGATCTTCATCATCTTGATCTATATCAATGTGTTGTTACATGGTCGTCTCGCCAACTATTGCTCTTGCAACTATTGCTATCGCATAGCAATAAAGTAAAGCAATTATTTGGCACTTGCATCTTATGCAACAAAGAGACAACCATAGGGCTTCTGCAAGTTGCCGATAACTTCAAAAAAACATGATCATCTCATACAACAACTTATATCTCATCACCTCTTGACCATATCACATCACAACATGCCCTGCAAAAACAAGTTAGACGTCCTCTACTTTGTTGTTGCAAATTTTACGTGGCTGCTACGGGCTTAGCAAGAACCGTTCTTACCTACGCATCAAAACCACAAAGATAGTTCGTCAAGTTAGTGTTGTTTTAACCTTCGCAAGGACCGGGCATAGCCACACTCGATTCAGCTAAAGTGAGAGAGACAGACACCCGCCAACCACCTTTAAGCACAAGTGCTCATAACGGTGAAACCAGTCTCGCGTAAGCATACGCGTAATGTCGGTCCGGGCCGCTTCATCTCACAATACCGCCGAACCAAAGTATGACATGCTGGTAAGCAGTATGACTTGTATCGCCCACAACTCACTTGTGTTCTACTCGTGCATATAACATCAACGCATAAAACCTAGGCTCGGATGCCACTGTTGGGGAACGTAGTAATTTCAAAAAAATTCCTACGTACACGCAAGATCATGGTGATGGCATAGCAACGAGAGGGGAGAGTGTTGTCCACGTACCCTCATAGACCGTAAGCGGAAGCGTTATGACAACGCGGTTGATGTAGTCGTACATCTTCACAATCCGACCGATCCAAGTACCGAACGTACGGCACCTCCGAGTTTAGCACACGTTCAGCTCGATGACGATCCCCGGGCTCCGATCCAGCAAAGCTTCGGGGATGAGTTCCGTCAGCACGACGACGTGGTGACGATGATGATGCTCTACCGGCGCAGGGCTTCGCCTAAACTCCACGACGATATGACCGAGGTGGAATATGGTGGAGGGGGGCACCGCACACGGCTAAGGAACGATCCATAGATCAACTTCTATTGTGCCTAGAGGTGCCCCCCTGCCCCCGTATATAAAGGAGCAAGGGGGGAGGGGGCGGCCGGCCTAGGAGGGGCGCGCCAAGGGGAGTCCTACTCCCACCGGGAGTAGGACTCCCTCCTTCCTTGTTGGAGTAGGAGAAGGGGGAAAGAGGGGGAGAGGAGGAAGGAAAAGGGGGCCGCACCCCTTGTCCAATTCGGACCAGAGGGGGGCTGCGCGCCTCCTTCCTTTCGGCCTCTCTCCTCTATTCCCGTATGGCCCAATAAGGCCCATATACTCCCCGGCGAATTCCCGTAACTCTCCGGTACTCCGAAAAATACCCGAATCACTCGGAACCTTTCCGAAGTCCGAATATAGTCGTCCAATATATCGATCTTTACGTCTCGACCATTTCGAGACTCCTCGTCATGTCCCCGGTCTCATCCGGGACTCCGAACTCCTTCGGTACATCAAAACTCGTAAACTCATAATATAATTGTCATCGAAACCTTAAGCGTGCGGACCCTATGGGTTCGAGAACTATGTAGACATGACCTAGAACTATTCTCGGTCAATAACCAATAGCGGAACCTGGATGCCCATATTGGTTCCTACATATTCTATGAAGATCTTTATCGGTCAAACCGCATAACAACATACGTTGTTCCCTTTGTCATCGGTATGTTGCTTGCCCGAGATTTGATCGTCGGTATCCAATACCTAGTTCAATCTTGTTACCGGCAAGTCTCTTTACTTGTTACGTAATGCATCATCCCGTAACCAACTCATTGATCACATTGCTTGCAAGGCTTATAGTGATGTGCATTACCGAGAGGGCCCAGAGATACCTCTCCGACAATCGGAGTGACAAAACCTAATCTCGAAATACGCCAACTCAACATGTACCTTCGGAGACACCTGTAGTACTCCTTTATAATCACCCAGTTACGTTGTGACGTTTGGTAGCACCCAAAGTGTTCCTCCGGTAAACGGGAGTTGCATAATCTCATAGTTACAGGAACATGTATAAGTCATGAAGAAAGCAATAGCAACATACTAAACGATCAAGTGCTAGGCTAACGGAATGGGTCATGTCAATCACATCATTCTCCTAATGATGTGATCCCATTAATCAAATGACAACACATGTCTATGCTTAGGAAACATAACCATCTTTGATTAATGAGCTAGTCAAGTAGAGGCATACTAGTGACTATATGTTTGTCTATGTATTCGCACATGTATCATGTTTCCGGTTAATACAATTCTAGCATGAATAATAAACATTTATCATGAAATAAGGAAATAAATAATAACTTTATTATTGCCTCTAGGGCATATTTCCTTCAAGAGCAACTACCGAATAATCGAACAAGAGTATTAAATCCAGGCGCGAGCTGATGAGAGGGAAAAAAAGCAACGAAGTTAGTGCACATGTTTATCTCATTGTTCATTTCCATACATGCTTACAATGTTAATATGTTCTCCTGGAGAGTGTGCACATGTTTTTCTTCAATTTACGCAGGAACAAATCGGGGAAATCAAAGGTCACAAGGAGGAAGAAGCGAAAAGAGAAAGACTCAGAGACAGAAGAAGACACAGATTCAGATACAGAAGAAGAGGAAGATTCAAAAAAAAGCAACGAAGTTAGTGCACATGTTACTCTCATTGTTCATTTCCATACATGCTTACAATGTTAATATGTTCTCCCAGAGAGTGTTCACATGTTTTTCTTAAATTTACGTAGGAAAAAATCGGGGAAATCAAAGGTCACAAGGAGGAAGAAGCAAAAAGAAGAGACTGAGTCAGATACAGAAGAAGAGACAGAGGAAGATACAGAAGAAGAGATAGAGGCAGATACAGAAGAAGAGGAAGATTCAGGTACAGAAGAAGAGGAAGATTCAGATGCAGAAGAAGAGGAAGATTCAGATGCAGAAGTAGAGGAAGATTCAGATGTAGAAGAAGAGGAAGTTTCAGATGCAGAAGATGGTGGGCTAAGAAGGGCTAGGAAGAGACCATTGGAGGTTGCAGAAGAGGATTACGCAAAACCAAACAAGTGGGCATTAGCACAATTGTGCGTACTTAAACATGTTTTTGAATGCTGGCTGTAGATTCATCTATTTCATTTTTTTGCAAGAAACGCAAGGGCGCTCCAAATGTCAAAGCTGGGAGGAAGAAAAAGAACGATGACAAGGGTGCACGAGGAAAGCCAGTGAAGTTAGTGTCTGTACTTACATGTCCGCTCTACAAGTCAGGTCTTTGCTAGTACTATGTTGACGTTTCTTAACTTTTTCAGGAAAGACTAGGAAGGGCGGTAAAGAACAGGCCAAAGGGGTGATAAAGACAAAAAGGCCTGCTAGGAATGTACCACAAGCTGAGGGAATAAGAGCTGCAAGTTAGCTTCTGCAGCTATGAAGAGAAAATCAGTGAAGTTAGTGTTTTTTGTGTTATAGTGTACTGTACATGCTCAAATCTTCTTTGCTATCCTATTAACAAATGTTGTTTCATGCAAGAAAGCTAAAGTGAAGTCGAGACAGGATGTTTAGATGCACAGGGTCACGCAGAGAAAACAAAAGGATTTCTAGGGTCGAAAAATTGAGAACAAACTGAAGTAGACAGTTTTCCATGTCGTGATCCACCTTGTTTCTGATGTATTAGACCTATTTGATAGAGTGCCACTATTTTTCTGAATTCCTCGTTTGATTGGTACACCCTCATTTTATTATGGATGGGTCGACATGGTAGGCTAGTTATGATTTATCAACATCGATCAAACAATGCATTTTTAGTGAAGTTGGTTTTCTGTATTTTTTTCATTTTTTTACATAATATATTGCTGAAATTTGTTCAAAGTGTAGTCAAATTTCATACTTGAAATATAAAATAGAAACCAAAAATTTATATATATACGAAAATAGAATGTTGGATTTCCTCAGAAACCTACTTGAAATCAAAGTAGAAACCTCATTTTCAAATAACCTTGAAAAATGTTTATTTTGAAATAGAAAATAAGCATACTGATATTTTAAAAATAGCATGCTCATTTGAAAAAAGCATGTTCAATTGGAAATAGAATGAATATGCGGATTTGAAAATAGCATGCTGCTTTGAATATGTTGTTTTTAAAATACCATGCTATTTTAAAAATAGCATGCTGATTTTAAAAATAGCATGATGATTTTAAAAGTATAATGCTGATTAAAAAATGCTAATTTCAAAAATAGCATGCTACTTTTAAAAATATAATGCTCTTTTCAATATGCTACTTTTAAAATAGCATACTGATTTCAAAAATAGCATGCTAATTTTAAAAATAGCATGCTTATTTTAAAAATATCATGCTCTTTTCAATATGCTACTTTTAAAATAGCATGCTGATTTCAAAAATAGCATGCTGATTTTAAAAATATCATGTTATCTTGAATATGTTGTTTTTTAAAAAAGCATGCTGATTTCAAAATAACAGCCTGATTTAAAAAATATAATGTTGTTTTTAAAATGGCATGCTGATTTCAAAAATTACATGCTTTTTTAAATATGATGTTTTGAAAGCAGCATGCTGATTTTGAAAACAACATTTTTTTAATTACGCTTTTTTAAAGATAGCATGTTTTTTAGTATACTGTTTTTCAAATTAAAAAAAAAACATGCTGGTTTGCTCTGTTTTTGAAAATAGCATGCCATTTCAAAAATAACAGACACATCATTTTTTGCATTGCATTTCGACCCGCAAGTTTTTGTTTTTGCATTGTATTTTTTTGTGCGGCACATAAAAACCGGATTTTCAATATAACTTGTACTAGCCAGCACAAAACCTCGTTCTAAAAATGAAAGTAGCATCTAATCCATTTGAAACCCGATTAGATTTGATTTTAAAAATACTAGCATCACTGTGGCAAAAAAGGAAATATCATTGCAGTCCATAAAGGTAATTATATCAAGGAGGGTACCAGGGTGCGTTATATATATAGACTTGCATAACAAGTACACTATGCCACATAGGGTTCATACTACCACCAAGTTACTGCCAAGTTCCACTTACTGGATGATCTTCATATCCAGTCGGACCCAAAAGTTATACCACCAAAGTACCAGTTACTACCAAGTACCAATTACTAGTAAGTTGCACTTACTGGACCCAAAAGCTGATACTACCAACTTCCAGTTACTGGCTGGTACATACAGATTATAAAACTAGCGTCAAACTACTGCCATGGGTCAATGAATCCTCATGCCACTGGCCATGTTCACCCTAAGCCCACCTCCACTCATTTCCATGAACCTGAAGATAGCCATTTGATCTTCTTTCATTTTGGCACCCTCAATGACTTCTCTCCAGTTCTTCGTCATGATCGCATGCCTGTCCTTCTTGCCCATCTTGAGCAAGACCCTTTTATTACCTTCAAAATGTTCGTTGGTGACACGCACAACCATGGGCTTTCGCAGATAATCTTTGAGGTAGGCCTGACTGTAATCCTTTGAGAAGCATTGATTGCACAGGGAAATAAATAATGTTACCTAAAAAATTAAGTATGATTTGCACACAAAAAAGGTAAGTAGGATTTGCACAACCACGCCCGTCCTCCTCTCTGTCTCTACATGATGGCATTTTCACTTGTGAAGTATGATTTGCAAAAAAAAGTCCAAGTGTATACCATCTTTCTCTTCCCTCTGATGACTGCCGAGCGAGTGACGGTGCTGACATGGTATGGTATGGGAGGTTGGCACTGCTTTACTATGGATTTGAAACGGTCCCACCGATCCTAGTTTAGCAATACATTGTTGCCGTAGAAGATGCGACCCTCGAAAGTTCCTCTTCTCACCAGGTATCCTGGACCTGTATAAAAAAAATTAAGATGATAGAGTAGTAAATAATTTCATACATAAGATCTAGAACATGAGCACTGGGTTGATGATCAATGCCTACTCCAATGATCAAGAAATGAAGGACATAGATAACCCAATCACATCCACCGAGCAATATCTCGTAGAAACAGGGGCAAATTGAATATTTGATTTATTTAAACTAACAACTAAACACTGCTCTATGTAAGCTCTAGTTTAGTCAATGTTGATTTGGAAGGTCATCTAGAACCCAAACAGAGTAATGTGTGGTAAAGTGTCACTCGAACATCAACTTTAGATATTTCATGGTTCATTTAATATCTGACTAGCCATATAGAACTTTGCCCCTGTGTGCCAAGATAGGATCATGGTCCACATATCCATCTCCATCAGAACTATCATCAGTGTCATAGTCGCTAGAGGTGTCATCATCACCACTATAGCCATCACTCCCATGTGAAGTGCCATCTGAAGCATCATCGAAGGTGGTCTGATGATCACTCTCTTCACTGTTGATGAGGATGGTTTCCCTTGCCATTCAAACCTGTTGCATGCATTGCAATGAATAAATGTTAGTTATTGATATATGAAACCAGTCTTCCATTAGGACTTGTTAGCACCATATACAATGTGAATAATCTTTTCACATACTTCTTGCTAAGTACGTAGTTCATGTATAAACATCTACATGAAAGAGCTAGTCGACAACTATTCGCACGACTAGTCAAGACTAGTGGTTAGACTCATAATCATTGGGTAGACAGAACCAATTAGGATATTTCAAAGTTACAAAATTTTTGGCATATTTTTGTGACATTGGCATAAATAATTGCTAGCTAAACAATCAGTAGCGAACATCTGACATTTTGCCAGATATTGGCACGCCAAATTTTGGCATCGAACCATTCATGCTGATAGATCATGATTGGCTTGCTAGCAATGTTGGCATTGCCAAATATTGGCAAATTTATGTGAGCTGGACAAGAAAATTTGGTAACCAACCAATTAGTAGCCATGTAAAATGAACCATGATTGACTGCTCTCATCGAGCAATACGTGAAACTATAACTTGTCTGCCTTTGATCACTGCAAATTTCCTAATGGGCTATTGTGTGGTACCATCAGGTAATAAATATAAAGTCTTTAAATTGTCCCAACAAAACAAATAATGCATTTGCTGCTGTACATAACATTTTTAGAGGTAGCTGTGGAGGTTAATTTTCCAATTTCTAGTGAGAATAAGGACATGATAGCGTCTCTCAAGCAAGATGACAGCATAGTGAAGGCTATGAGAACGAGCAAGGTATGATGACCAACAATCACCCTTTTGTATACTTTCTATTTATTTACTCATTACTACCCATACCAACAAGTAAAATCATGATTATGAAGTATAATGGCAGAAAATCCAACAATGAGGAATTTGTTGCAATGTGAACTACTAGCTCACAGCAAATCTTCATTGACCCCAACAAGCCCATACCATATCTTGGAGATAGGCTGACATAATTCAAGTAAGCAGTAACAACAATCATCAAAAATATGCATCAACCAAAAATATTACATGTGTGCACATATCATCAAAGACATGCACCAATCAAGAGCACTCTATACTTGAGAAATCCTTGAAAATATGCACTAATCATCATACTACCATCGAGTAATACATGAAACTATAACTAATCCTCATTCCATCATTACAAATTTCCTCATGGACTGCTTCTGTGCTCGAGCATCAGCAAATATGTATACACAGTCTTTAAACTATCCCAACAAACCAAAACATGTGTATGCTCCTGTGAATATACTTTTTCTATATCTAGAAGTGTGGGGGGTCATTTTCCAGGGAGAAAAAGTACTTGATAGCATCTGTCAAGCAAGATGATAGCATAGTGAAGGCTGTGTTGACGAGCAAGGTATGCTGGCCAACACCCACCCTTTTCTCTTACTTGCTACGAAAGTGTTTACCCATTACTACCCATATGAACAAGTAAAACCATGATTATGCAGTACATTGTCACATTATCTTGCTGTAAAATTACTTGTTGCAATATGACCTACCAGTTGACAGTAAAATATGCGAATACCCGAAACATGCACACAAACAAGTGTCAGATTTTAACTTGGGAGGTGCTGCTAGATCACAAAACTAAGGTCAGATCGACATGTGAAGGGTAGGGAAGATCAATCTTAACTGCGAAGTGGTACTAGATGGGGCTAGGGTAGACTTGTTCGAGGCTGGCACCACCAGAGCTTCGGGCGGCATGGCTAGGATTGGGGAGAAGAGGTGCCGTTGTCGGACCTTGCTGTCGACAAAGCAGTGGAGAATCGTGGCCGGAGCGAGGGGAGTGGGTGGCCTCGCGGATCTGGCCGATTTGACGATGACAGGGCGGCCAAGGTGACGGCTTGGCAAACCCTAGATGTCTCCCTCTGCGTCACCTCTCTGTCTATGCAAAGAACGAAGTGTGGTGGGATTGGGAATGGGGGTGGGGTTGGGGTTGGGGCCATCGCTCGCTTTTCTCTCCTCCTCCCACTTGTACAGGCCCACAAAAGGAACAAAGTGTTGGGCCGGATCAGATGCAGATTTGGCAGCTTTACCAATTCTGGCCAAACAGAAAAGATCACCATGACCACAGGTGTGCTTTTGAAGAAACTCTAAAAATACACTGCTGTTCATATTGCATGTGGATGAGTCTTTCAGGACACAAATTGATCTTGAATAATTTTAAGCACTCCATAGTATATATATGAAAATAATGGTTAACCAATAAAATGGTAAACTATTAGATGCAAGGTTACAAATATTTGAAAAAAAATCAATAATTGAATTGTACGCGTTTTTATGATTAAATTTAATAAATGTAACATTTTTGCAAAAACTATGATAATTAAAATATTCATTGGTATTTTGAAAAAAAAAACCCGCAAATGACTACTTATGCCAACCAGAACTTCTTCAGGGTTTTGGTTATTCATCTATTCTTTGGCATGCTGGTTCTCATAACGCCTTCTTCGGACCTTCTCTTTGTCCGACAAATTCCTGAGATATTGGGCTAGTGCCTTGTGTTTCGCCCTCACACCATGCTTCATTTGGTAGCCTTTGGCAACTCCTTCGGCGTGCTCAAGAATACTAACAAAAGCCAGGTCTAGATATTTGCCACAGAACGCGCAACGATATGCCATATGCTTAACCACGTTGCACTGTCCATTCTGCAATTCTGCATAATCATGAGAATATGGCCGCAAGTTTAAATTATGTATGATATAAGCTGCACCATTGTTTACAGTACCTAATATTCCCTAAGTTCCATACTGTAGTGCCTATAAATTATTTTGAAAGTAAATATTTATTAAATTTGAAAATTTAAGGAGAAAAAAGCAATATCAAATCCATATGAAAGCATAAATTATATGATGTACTTTAAAAAATTGTCAATAAACATGCACGACCTTTATGATGTCTGACTTTTAGCATAAAACCAAAACACACTAAATTGTGGAGTGGATGAACCATTAATTTCTCAAAGATTAATTGAATAAATAATGATCATTACGTACTGATGATCAACAATATATTTAGAGCTAGATTCCATTATGCCAATTGAACAACGTATTGATGGTTTAATGATTAACCTCTAACCTTAAACTTGAAGACAGATTAGCCGTGCATGTGCTGCTGCTTGTGATCGACAACGGAGTAGTGCACCTCCTCGTTGACACGATGCTTCTCTGGGTCGTACATCGAGTAGTCCAAAGATTTCTTGTCGGGTGGTAGGTGCGACATATGCCAACGGGTGGCTTATCATTGTGGGAGCCAGTAAGACATCGCCGGTGCCTAGAAACGGGATGAGGCAAAGACATGCACGCCGGTGGATCTTACCCAGGTTCGGGGCTCTCCGTGGAGATAACACCCCTAGTCCTGCTCTGCGGGGTCTCCGCATGATCACTAGATCAACAAGTGGCTACAAGAGGCTCCTTGAGCTGTTCATCGAGAGGAAGAAGAAGGGCAAGGCTAGCTCTCTTCTCCCCTCAATGTAGTGTCTAAAACTATATGAGATCAACACTTTGCATGGATGCCCTGGGGGGTTTATATAGGCCTACCCCCCAGGGGTACAATGGTAATCTGGCTAGGCGTGGGCCCTAGCCGTCAGTGTTTATGTTCGCCGGCTTCTCCGCCGACCGCTGGGGCCCGCCGACTGGTGGGTCCCGCCGGCTGCCGGCCTCCTGGTTGACAGGCAGGTCCCACCGCTTGGGGGTCTTGTCGGGGGCTGGTTACTGTTGCCTCACTCTTGATGACGAGGGCTTTGTCGAGGTAAGCATGGCTACAGTGCCGCCACCTGGCGGGCTCTCACTGTAGCCTTACCTCGTCTTGTCTCCTTAATGGCACGCGTACCTCGAGGGAGGGATCAAGCCGACTGTTGGGAGCCGGCCGCATCCCAGGCCGACTGGGGGAGGCTTGGCTGCCTTCGGGTGTCTCTGACTGAAGGGGCCCGCCGCCCGCGGGCCGTACTAACAGCCTGTTGTGGGTGGCGTCATGGTCAGCATGGCAACAGTGCCACGCTGGACGGGTGATGGCTGCCCCGAACGGCGTACTGTGGCCATGCGTGCTTCGGGATTCGGGGTTGGCAGGTGTCGCTGTTGCCACGCCCTGTCCTATCATCATTATGTGGATGCAGACTTTGAGGGTATGATCTTGGCCGCTTGTCGGGGTCCGGCTTCTTGGAGTTAGTCTTCTCATGGCCGGCTTCTTGGAGTCGGCCCTCTCGTGGCCTTCTTCATGGGAGTTTAGGGTCGGGCCGCCTTCCGGTAGCTGGCGTGTGAGACAGCCGACCAGGGGAAGGCGGCCCCATGCCTTGGGTGCTTGAAGGCTCGATCGGCCTGTCATTTTTTGAAGAGCCAGGGGGACCCGGCTAGGCTACCCGTGGTCATTTACTCCGACAATAGTCCCCGAAGCTGGTTGGGCTTCGTGGCTGAAAGGGGAACGAGAAGCTCAATCAGCTTCCTATCCCGAAGAGCCGACAGTTAGGAGCCGACTTTGTTCATGTGTGCCATCTCGGCGAGGTTTTTTGAAGTCTGAAGGCGGGAACCAGCTGGCGCGCAAGCCAGGCTGCGGGCTGGCCCTCGCCGCCTGCGCGCCACATGGCACCCTTCGGCTGGAAGGGCCTGCCAGCCCACACGCGTGACGGGACATCGCCGCAGACCGGGGCTCGCCACTTCCATGCCTCGGCCCAAGTGTGGATCTTCTGTGGCTCGAACGGACCGCTCGCCTTCAGACGGTAGTTTCCGCACGTCATTAAGGCGTAATAATCGCGGGGCGTGGGGGAGTGGGCGCAGTTAATCCCACGTCCCCCCACGCCTCGCCTCCTTGGCTTCGCCGCACGAGGCTATAAGTAGGGGGAGGAGGGGGAGCAGCAGACGCTCGCACGCTCGCCCTCTCTCCGCCATTTTCTTCCTCTTCTTCCTCTCCGTCGCCGTAGCTGCTCACCGCCGCGCCGCCCTTCCACCAATCTTCTCGCCCTTCCACCAATCTTCTCGGTGCGCCGTAGCTTCGCTGCAGCTGAATCGCGCGCCCTCCGCCGCCGCGCTTTTCCTGTCGCCTCTCCGTCCTCATGGCGCGGTCCAGCTCCTGGGATGGCTCCAACGTCCACGAGGACCACGCCGACTTCCTCCGCAATACGTGGCGGTTGCTGGGCACAGATTATCTGTGGGTCCATCTCGCGCTGGAGGATGATATCTCACCGGCGCCGGAGGAGGACGAGCAGGTAATCTTCCGCTCGCACTGCCTGCGTGGCGTCGGCCTGCCGGCGAGCGGCTTCTTCCGCTCGTTTCTTGAGTTCTACCATATCCAGCCGCACCACCTTACTCCAAATACGGTGGTGCTGCTGTCGGCCTTCGTCACCCTGTGTGAAGGCTTCCTTGGCGTCCTCCCCACCCTCGAGCTTTGGGGGGAGTTCTTCCAGTCCAAACTCGACACCATCATCGCGGGCGTGTCTACCCCGTGCTGCGCCTTCATCGCCGTGCGGAGATCGACGGGTGACAATCCGTTTCCGCCCATCAAGTTGATCCATTCGGTGAAGCTCTGGCAAAAATCTTACCTCTACATGAAGAACGTCGCTCTGCAAGGCGACTTCGTCAATCTGCCGGCTTACATAGCCGGCCCGCCGGCTGGGAGGCAGCCTTCATGGTCCTACCGAGCCAAGATGCTGTCTCCGGCTGGGGCTGCCGCCGTCGCACGGCCCCGGTTGCTGGTCCAATCGGAAGGCTTGGCCGAGCCCGACCTGATAGCCGCCTTTGTGGAGCGCCAGGTGCTCCCACTCCAAGGCCGCCCTCACATGATTTGCCAGATGAGCGGTCGTGTCGACCCAAGTCGGCTAAGCACCAAGGAGGTGCCTCATGACGAGGTATCTTACATGGTGAATTATATCGCCAACTGCAAGCTCATTAAGGAGTGGCGGTTCGGCAAGGAGCCGTACTCTCGCGCCAATCCTCCGCCTTCGGTAAGCTTCCCTTCTTTTCTTCTTCTCTTGTTGCCGAGTTCATACTGGCCGACTCTTGACCAGTCAGCTTGTTTTTAACAGGGCTCCCTCCTTCAACCGGCGGCCGGAGCCGTGGGGGTGGAGCGTCAGTTCGTCCTCGACCATGCGACGGACGACTTGGACGATCCCGACTTAGGGGCAGCCGCTCCAGATGATGATGCCGTAGGGGGAGGCGGCAAGGCAGGCAGCTCCGGGTTCAGGGCCGGCTTCGAGGACTGGCCGGATGACAACGAGACTGAAGTTGTTCCGCCGTCAGCCGGCGTCCGATCATCAAGGCGCGGGCTCATCTACCGCACCGGCTGTTCGTGGTGGCGTGCAAAAATGCCGGGCCGCGCCGACCCTCTTCGGCAGTCGGCCGAAGAAGCCCAAGGGTACTGGGACGGTGACCAAGCGGGACGAGGCGGCCGCGAAGGCAGCCCGCTTCCGCAAGGTGGTGAAGCAGCCGCAGGCGGTTTCGGCGTAAGTGCCAATTCTCCCACGCCTTTCTTTTTTCTCTTTGGTTGACATTCTTCTAAGCCTTTTCCTTGACTTAGCAAATAGGGCTCCGCTTTCTCTCGAGCGGACCACTGCCGCCTCCGTAGTTGGAGCAGCGGGAGGGTCTGCGAGCGCCTGCCGCGTGGACCCCCGTGCCGATCTCCTAGCGGCGATGGAGCGGAACGTGCGGGAGGCGCAGGAGGAGCGGGAGGCGGAGGAGCAGAGGGCGGCCGCCGCCAGGGCGGCTCGGGAGACGACAGAGGAGTCAGCGGGGGCGCGAGCCGATGCAGCGGCCAAGGCTCAAGCGGAGGCTGCGGCCGCGGAGAGGGTGGCAGAGGCCCTGCGTAACCAGCCTCCACAGCTCATCATCCCCCTTCGCGCCGTGGCTCCCGATATCCCAGTGCCCCCGCCGGAGGAAGCCGGCCGCGACCAGCTGGTGATGGAGAGGGAGGAGGGCGACACAGTTGTCCTGGAGGGGGAGGCGGTACCGCCATTGTCGACTGGAATGGGCCAAGGCGGCCGGCCTGACGCGCCGCCGTAGCAGCCGGCTGGAGGCGAGCCGACTGTGAGGGCGGATCTTGTGGTCCTGTCGCCATCTCGTCAGCGCACAGGGAAGGCAACTTTAGCGCCGGACCCGCAGAAGGCCGCAGGATCTGGAGACAGCCAGCGCTAGCTCGCCGGAGTGGACGCCGGGCGGTGGGATGGCCGCGCTGAACGTGGCGGCACAGGACGTCCGGAACCGGCTTTAGTCCCAGGCCGCCACGCTGAAGCAGTATACTTAAGAGTTTCTTACAACGCGGTTGGCCATTCAGGTGAGTCTTCCCGCTTTTCGTTGATTGCTCTTGTTTTCTTCTGTGGGGGCGTGTCAGCGCACCCACTGGGTGTAGTCCCCGAGTTCCAAGTCGGCTGTTGAGTAGGCGGTTTGGAACTTCTTAGTAGGCTTTGATTGATGTCTTGTTCTTATTCGCACCTTCGTCCTATTTGTAGGACTATCACAACCTCCGCGCGGCTACCTTCAACTCCCAGGCTCGGGAGATGAACCAGAAGATCGCTGATCTGACTGAGAGCCGGAGTAAGTGCTTCATTTTTTATCTCATGTGGGGGCGCGTCAGTGCACCCACTGGGTGTAGTCCCCAAGATGGGCCGACTGCTGAGCAGTCGGGTCGGATCTTTCCTGAAGACTTCTTCCTTATTGCTTTTTTCTTCTTCTTCATATCTGCAGGGGCCAATGCCGACTTGAGGGAGCAGCTAGGTGGGGCCCAGACCGCCCTTCGCGCCAACTAAGCCGAGTGCAACGCCTTGGCTCAGGAACGTGATCGCCTAGCCAAAAAACTGACCGACCAGGAGGAGAGCCATAAGGCGGCCCTGAAGACGGTGTAGGACAGCGAGGCCACCCTCAAAGCCGAATATGAGACCGAGGCGGCGAGCTGGGCTAAGGCGAGGCAAGCGCTGAGCAAAGGCTATGGCCGGACTAAAGATTTGATTGACGGTAGGCCTTCTTCTTCTTCGTCCCTTTGCTCGCCCCCTGTCATCCGGTTTGTCTTCTGACTTTGTGCTACTTCTTTCTTCTTTGTGCAGATTACTTTCCTGGTTACTCCGTTGCCGCCAACCAAGCCATCAAGGCCCACCGCGATGCACGACGGCAGGCTGGGGTTGAGATCGCACTGGATGCTGGCCGGTCGCTTGAGGAGCAGCTTCATGCGATTCAAGCCCGCCTGCAGCTGGCTTACCGCATGCTCCGCCATCTTCAGCGTGCCAGGGTGCAGGTGCTGGCCGCCCTCTAGCCTGGCGAGGTGGTTCCCCGTACCCCCAGTAGGACTGCCGACTGGCTGGAGGTAGCAGTCGGCCGCTTCGAGGCCTGGAAGGCCTCTCCACCTCAGTCCGACGCTAGGCGGGCGCTAGAGTTCGTCCGGGCTTGGTATCCTGGGCTGAATTTGGCCCAGCTGAGCACCTGGCGGCAGGAGGCTAACAAGGAGCTGGAGGCGGTGCGGCCGGCTATCATCCAGCGTGCCTCGGCGATCACCGACTACACCAACACCAGTGCCTTTGCCCCTGAGGTAAATGAACACGGCGTCGCTCAGCTGGAGGAGTGGTTCGGGATGAACCCAGCAGAAGGTGAAGACTCGACGGAGGAGATCGATTTTAGCGATGAAGCCGAAGAGGAAGAGGGGGAGGATGGTGAAGACGCCGTGCCATATGGTGGAGCGACTAGCCAGCCTCAGCCTGATCGTGCCTCTAGCAACGAGGCGCGTGCAAGCGCGCCACCTGCAACAGGTGACGATCATGCCGAGACTCGTCAGCCGTCCACTCCTCCAGCCAGCACTGCCGTCTCCACCAACCTGCCTGGCTCGCATGTTGCTCCCTTGGCCTGATCCGCCGTCTTTGCTTTCCCGCTCGTTACTCTTTGAACAAGTTTTATTAAATTTGCGCAGTTCCACCCACTGGGGGTGTATTCAAACTATGTTGAATGCTGGATTTTCAAAGGCCTTTTGTGTATATATAATCATGCATGTGCTTGGCTTCCGTTCATATTTGCTTTTCATCCTTTTGGTTGTTTCCTTTGCCGCCCTCCCTTGGTCGCCGCCTTCCCAGCCGGACAGCTGCTCTGCAGTCTGTGGCTGGGGAAGTACTTGGCCGTTTGGGAGGACAAGTACTCGAGCTTTCTTAGATTGTAGCAAGGTGAACGGGAGTCCGGTCAGCCGGCTGCTCTAACAGCCGGTTGGTAGGGTGGGAGGCCGGCTTGAGTTATATAAGTTCGTTAGTCCTTGGTCGTTTTTCATGTGGGCATCCTTTCCTGCCTTTGGCTCTTGCCAGCCGGACAGTCGATTCTTTGAGGTGCGACTTTCAACAAGAGAGGGCTCGGGTGTCGGCACACTACTTGTCTGACTGCAGGTAGAACTTGAATATAACTCAAGGCGGCAAGTCCCCGGGCCGACTAATCGAACCCGGTGCCGGACGAGAAAACAAATGTAGTAACATAATCATAGGCATGATACTCATCATACATAGATAAAAGAGGGTAGTCCCCGAGTGCTCCTCGGGGAGCCCGTTGTCTCGTACTTAATACAAAAGGTAGCATGGTACATACTGCATTTTAACTCTAAAATTTTCGGAGGAGATTGGCGTTCCATGGTCGTTCCGACTCCTTGCCGGAATCATCTCTCTTGCGTGCCTTCGGCTTCTGCGCGTCGATTAGGTAGTAGGAGTCGTTGCCTAAGGCCTTGCTGATGACGAAGGGGCCTTCCCAAGGGGCCGAGAGCTTGTGCTGGCCGGCTGTTCGCTGGATCAGCCGGACTCAAGATCACCCTCTTGGAAGGATCTTGGCTTGACCTTTCGGCTGTGGTAACGGCGTATACCCTACTGGTAGATGGCGGACTGGCTAAGGGCTAATAGCCGACTCTCTTCTAGTAGGTCAACGCTGTCTTCTCGCGCTTCCTTGGCCTCCGCCTCCGTGTACATGGTGACCCGGGGTGAGTCGAACTCAATGTCAGTTGGGATGACAGCCTCAGCACCATATACAAGGAAGAAAGGGGTGAAGCCGGTTGACTTGTTCGGGGTAGTGCGCAAACTCCAGAGGACGGCCGGCAGCTTGTCGAGCCAACAACCAGCCGAACTCTCCAATGGCACGACCAATCGGGGCTTGATGCCGGAGAGGATGAGGCCGTTTGCTCGCTCGACTTGGCCGTTTGACTGCGGGTGGGCAACAGACGCTAAGTCCAGTCGGATGCCCTGTGTCACGCAGAAACGTGCCAGTGCTCCCTTGGCAAAATTCGTGCCGTTGTCGGTGATGATGCTGTGTGTTACGCCATACCGGGTTGTAATATCTGCGATGAATGTCACGACAGTCGGCCCATTCAGTTTCTTGATCGGCTTCGCTTCAATCCACTTGGTAAATTTGTCCACGGCAATGAGCAGATGTGTCATGCCACCGCGCGCCGTCTTGAATGGGCCCACCATGTCGAGTCCCCAGGCGGCAAAGGGCCAGGTGAGGGGGATGGTCTTGAGTGCAGAAGCCGGTAGGTGTTGCTTGGAGCTGAAGACTTGGCACCCTTTGCAGTGTTTGACTAACTCCTTGGCGTCTTCCAAAGCAGCCGGCTAGAAGAATCCATGGCGGAAAGCTTTGGCGATGACTGATCTTGAGGCCGTGTGGTGGCCGCATTCGCCTTGGTGGATGTCCTTGAGGATTGTTATGCCCTTCTCTGGCTCGAGGCAGCGCTGGAAGACTCCAGTGACGCTGTGCCTAATGAGCTCTCCGTTCATTATTGTGTATGCTCCGGCTCGGTGTTGGACTTGTCTTGCCGAGATCTCGTCAGTTAGTAGCTCTCTGTTTACCAGGAAGTTGAGGATGGGTTGGGCCCATGATGGAGCTGTGACTTCTTCTATTGTTAATATGGCTACTGCGACCAGGGCGGGTGGGCTGGGTGGTGAAGAGTTGGAGTCGGCCACCGCCTGTTGTGTCGATGCAATCCCCGGGCCGACTGATGTAGTCCCCGGGCCGGGTTCTGAAGTCCCCGGGCCGGATGCGACTATGGCAGTCCCCGAGCCGCCTGCCCGGTTCCCCAAATCGGATCCGACTGCGTCGGGGTCAGGCAGTACGAAGATGGAATCAGATTCTGGAGATGGCTTGACAGACGGCTTGAGGAGGCGTTGGAGAGAGACGCCGGTTGGTATAGCTTGTCGAGTGGAGCCTATTCGTGCCAGGGCATCTGCTTGCTTGTTGTCGGCCCGTGGCACGTGGAGGAACTCACATCCTTCAAAATATCCACTGATTTGCTGAACGAGGAAGCGGTAGATCGCCATGTTTGCGTCCTTGGCATCCCAGTCGCCAGATGATTGCTGGACTACCAAATCCGAGTCACCATAGCATAGGATCCGGTGGATGCCGAGTTCTTTAGCTAGCCGGAGCCTGTGTATGAGTGCCTCGTACTCGGCCACATTGTTGGAGGCGGCAAAATGAATTTGCAATGTGTATCTGAGTTTGTCTCCCTTGGGAGAGGTGAGGACGATGCCGACTCCCAAGCCGGTGCGCATCTTGGATCCATCGAAGTGCATCCGCCAATGAGTGGAGTCGGGAGCCGGCGGCAGGTACTGGGTCTCGGCCTAGTCGACAAGGAAGTCGGCCAATGCCTGGGACTTGATGGCGGTGCGAAGCTGGTAGAAGATTGTTTAAGGAGCCAGCGCAATGGCCCATTTTGCCACCTGGCCGGATGCATCCCGGCTGCCTATGATCTCGGCGAGCGGGGCAGTACATACGACCATGATGGGGTGCTCTTGAAAGTAGGGCTTGAGCTTCTTGGTGGCGAAGTACACACCATAGCACATCTTCTGGTAGTGCGGGTAGTTCTTCTTCGAGGTGGACATCACTTTGCTCAAATAATATACCGGCCTCTGGACTAGCTGAGCTCGGCCTTCTTCTGGGCGCTGAACCACGATAACGGTGCTGGCCACTCGGCTAGTGGAGGCAATGTAAAGGAGCATGGGCTCTTTCTCAGTCGGTGCCGCCAAGACAGGCGGCGTGGTCAGCATCTTCTTTAGCTCGTGGAAAGCTTGGTCTGCTTGGTCGTTCCACTCGAAGTGAGTGGACTTCTTCATGAGTCGGTAGAGGGGGAGAGCTTTCTCTCCGAGCCAGCTGATGAAGCAGTTCAGGGAGGCCAGGCATCCAGTAAACTTTTGGACGTCTCATAGCTTGGTAGGAATCTCCATTCTCTCTATGGCCTTGATCTTCATCGGGTTGCATTCGATGCCGCGTTCGGAGACCAGGAAGCCTAGAAGCTGGCCAGCTGGCACTCCGAACACGCATTTCTCGGGGTTGAGCTTGATCTGAAACCGGCGCAAGTTTTCAAATGTCTCTCTGAGGTCTTCTAGCAAGGTGCCACGCTTCTCCGTCTTCACCACAATATCGTCTACATAGACGTGGGCATTTCTGCCGAGCTGCTTGAGGAGGCATTTCTGCATGCAACGCTGAAAAGTGGCACCGGAATTTCTCCAGCTGAATGTCATAGTCAGGTAGCAGAAAGCTTTGAATGTGTGATGAAGGCGGTCTTCGGGCGTTCAGCCGGATCCAACTTTATCTGGTGGTAGCCTGAGTAAGCATCCAAGAAGCTCAACAGCTCGCATCCGGCTGTGGAGTCTATCACTTGATCATTCCTTGGCAGAGCAAAGGGATCTTTGGGGTAGGCTTTGTTGAGGCTGGTGTAATCAATGCACATGCGCCACTGCTTGTTTTTCTACAAGACCAGGACTGGGTTGGCCAGCCATTCTGGAAAGAACACTTCCATGATGAATCCGGCTGCTAGAAGCCAGGCTATTTCTTCTCTGACAACTCTTCTCTTCTCTTCCGACAGGGGGCGCAAGGGTTGCCTGACCGGCTTGGAATCAGATCGGACATGTAGCTTGTGCTCGGCGAAATCCGTCAGAACACCCGGCATGTCTTTGGGAGACCATGCGAAGATGTCCCGATTCTCACGGAGGAAATCGACGAGCTCGCTTTCCTATGCTGTCAAGGCCGGTGCCTACGACAGCGTGCCTCTCCAGGTGCTCCGGGTCCAGAGGTATCTTTTTTGTTTCTTTGGCCGGTTGGAAAGAACCTTGAGCATCATATTCCTTGGGGTTGGGGGACAGGGCCGGCTGCTTGCCGGCCATGGCCACGACTCGATCCAGCATCTTTTTCTCTTCACCGATCACGAGGGACTCGGCCAGCCGGCTGCTAGCTGCCGCACACTCAGAGGATTTCTTGTAGTCTCCGGCTACGGTGATGATGCCCTTGGAACTCGGCATCTTCATCTTGAGGTAGGTGTAGTGGGACACAACCATGAACTTGGCCAGAGCAGGTCGGCCAAGCAATGCGTGGTAAGGGCTCTCCATATCCACTACTTCAAACCATATTGCTTCTTGGCGGAAATGATCCATGTCCCCAAAGAGAACATCTATCTTGATCTTGCCGATTGGTGAGCAGGACAGGCCGGGTACGATGCCGTGGAACATAGTCCGACTAGGCATGAGCTGCTTCGTCTTGATGTTCAGCTTCTCCATGGTGTCACGGTATAGCATGTTGATGCTGCTCCCGCCATCTATCAGCACGCGGGAGAAACGGGTAGCTCGCCTTTCTGTGGTGAGGGTGGCGTCCAAAACCAATGCGTAAGAGGCGGGAGACGGCATCACCTCTGGGTGATCGGCCCGGCTCCAGCTGATAGGATTTTCCGACCAGTGCATGAACTCGGGGTTGTTGGAGGCGACCGCATTGACTTCTTGGTGCCGTCGGCGCCGGCTGCGCCGGTCTTCGGGCTGGCTTGTAAAGACGACGTAGGCGGCATGCTCGTCGGGGAACTCGTCTTGAATAGCCCCGACCGCTGGTCGAGCGGCCGGCTGCTGAGGGGCTGGAGGCGGCTGGCCAGCAGGCGGAGGCGGCACCAGCCCTTCGCCCGTGGAGATTCGTGTGAGCCAATGGCATTTACGAGTCGTGTGGTTGGACGCCTTTGCGCCGCTATGGAACTTGCAGGGGGCATCAAGGGCTTGCTCGTAGGAGAAAGCCGGCTGCCAAGCTGGCCTGCCGCCCTTTGGCTTCTTGGGCGCGGGCCTCCCTTCGGGTTGTTCGTCTTCGATTGTGGCCACTTGCCGACTGGTGGAACGCGGTATAGGGGCCTTGTGCTTATTGTTGTTTTGGTACGGGCGTCGGTTGGAGTCTCCAGTCGGCGTCTTGGGAGCCGGAGTGAGCACCTTCCCGGAGGCGTCTACTCGAAGATCGGTCTTCATTGAGGAGTCGGCCGTGGCATACTTGTCTTCTATGATCAGCAGCTCGTCGAGGGTAGTCGGCTCATTGCAGAGGAGTCGGTGCTTGAGGAGGGTGCCTTCTCGGCATCCAACGGTGAAGTACTCTATGGCTTGAACCTCGTGCACCCCCTCGCAGGAGTTGCGGAGCTCGGCCCAACGTGTGAGGTAGTCGCGAGTTGATTCGTCGGGCCCTTGAACACACAAGGAGAGCTGTCGGGGCTTGGGAGCCCGTTTGTAGGTGCTGGTGAAGTTGTGGATGAAGGCTTCTGTGAAGTCTAGCCAGCTATTGACGCTGTAAGGCTTGAGGCTGTTGAGCCAGGTGCGTGATGTGCCTTGGAGCATGAGGGGCACGTATTTCATGGCAACACGCCTGTTGCCGTTTGCTATGCGAACTACGGTGGAGTAATCGATCAACCAATCTTCCGGCTTCACGGAGCCGTTGTACTTGAGCGTGTCTCTTGGGAGTGAGAACCCTTTGGGGAAGGGCTCGTCGCGGATGCGGGGGCCAAAGCAGGGCAGGCTGACATCGTCTTCTTCTTCTAGTGCCAGGGATCGCGCTAAGCGGTCGATCCGATGGCAGGCGTCATTCTCGCTGACTCCTTTGCGGTGGCCTAGTCGGCCCGTTGAGAGTCGGATGCGTGACAGGCGGCGGGGTGGGATATCTCTCCCCACGAGGCGAGGGAGGAGGTGGATCGCCTCGTCGTTCCACAGCTCGAGGGTGGCCTTCTGCGTCACGCTCGATGGTGATTCGAGTCCGACTACGGCTAGCAGCCGGCTCCTTTTCTTGCCTTGCGCGGTCACCGCCCGCAGTCGGCGTCCGTGACGTCGCATCGTGCTCTTGGCGTGGGGGAGGACTTCCAGCGTGGGCGTTGGCTTCATGCCACTCTGCGGCTGCATCGATCAACTGCTGGATGCGTCTGGTCATGTAGGGGAGCTTGTCGGCCCCCATTCCATTCAGCTCGTCCACAACCGACTGGGCGGCGCATAGGTTCTCGAGGGGCGTGGCATAGACTGGGCGGTCTGCTCCCAGCATGTTGGCGATGGCCGCGCCGCGCTTCTTGACGACGCCGGCTCGGCTCGGCCCGTCAGGAGGCGGTGTGCCAAAGGCGGCGCGGTCGAATTCGCGCTGGTGAGCCTCAGTGAGGCGTCTCATGGAGGCTATCTTCTGGCCCTCCGCAATGAGGGCGAGGCGGCATGCCTCCAGCGTCTCTGCATCGGCGTCGGCCAGGATGAGGACGGACAAGTCGTGCAGCGCCGCTTGCAGGGTGTCATGGCCGTTCTCGCTAGAGGTGACACCGTGGCTGATGACTAGTACCTCGGTGATGGTGCTGCCGCCGCTGTCGGCTCGAGGAAGAGGGTCGTCGAAGATCACTATGTTGGTGGGGAAAGCGTCAAGCGATGCCGTGTCGGAGTCGACAAGCATCGGGTCGGTGGAGCCAACCGACTCCAAATCCGCAGTAGGCTCGCTGGAGACGTGGAGTTGGTCGAGGAGGCTGACGAGGCGGCTCCCGGGGCAGCCTGTTCCTGCGTCGGATGCGGGCTCGTCAAAGATGCGGGCCTCGCCAAGAAGATCGGCGAGGCAGCTCACCGCATAGGCGTCGTCGACGCCTTGCAGTGCGTCGGGGCAAGCGCCATCGGGCGTGCTGGGTTGGCTATGCTCGCTGGGAAGGAAAAGGGTTCCCATCCAGAGCAGGTCTTCGGACGATGGTGCACCTGGCCCCATGGTGGGCGCCAAATGTCGGGTGGTAGGTGCGACATATGCCAACGGGTGGCTTATCATTATGGGAGCCAGTAAGACATCGCCAGTGCCTGGGAACGGGATGAGGCGAAGACATGATCACTAGATCAACAAGTGGCTACAAGAGGCTCCTTGAGCTATTCGGCGAGAGGAAGTAGAAGGGCCAGGCTAGCTCTCTTCTCCCCTCAATGTAGTGTCTAAAACTATATGAGATCAACCCTTTGCATGGATGCCCTGGGGGGTTTATATAGGTCTACCCCCCAGGGGTACAATGGTAATCCGGCTGGGCGTGGGCCCTAGCCGTCAGTGCCTATGTTCGCCGGCTTCTCCGCCGACTGGTGGGTCCCACCGGCTGCCGGCCTCCTGGTCGACAGGCAGGTCCCACCGCTTGGGGGTCTTGTTGGGGGCTGGTTACTGTTACCTCACTCTTGATGACGAGGGCTTTGTCGAGGTAAGCATGGCTACAGTGTCGCCACCTGGCGGGCTCTCACTGTAGCCTTACCTCGTCTTGTCTCCTTAATGGCGCGTGTACCTCGAGGGAGGGAGCAAGCCGGCTGTTGGGAGCCGGCCGCATCCCAGGCCGACTGGGGGAGGCTTGGCCGCCTTCGGGTGTCTCTTTGACTGAAGGGACCCGCCGCCCGCGGGCCGTACTGACAGCCTGTCGTGGGTGGCGTCATGGTCAGCATGGCAACAATGCTATGCCGGACGGGTGATGGCTGCCCCATACGGTGTACTATGGCAGGCGTCACTGTTGCCACGCCCCGTCCCATCATCGTAATGTGGGTGCAGACTTTGAGGGTACGGTCTTGGCTGCTTGCCGGGGGCCGGCTTCTTGGAGTCGGTATTCTCATGGCCGGCTTCTTGGAGTCGGCCCTCTCGTGGCTTTCTTCATGAGAATTTAGGGTCGGGCCGCCTTCCGGTAGCGGGCCTGTGAGATAGCCGGCCGGGGGAAGGCGGCCCCATGCCTTGGGTGCTTGAAGGCTCGATCAGCCTGTCATTTTTTGAAGAGCCATGGGGAGCCGGCTGGGCTACCCATGGTCATTTACTCTGACATTTCTCGTGGGGATCCTGATCCATGCGATGGACGACGACGTCGGTGGTTAGCCCCGCAAGTCCATGATCTGTCATGACGGCGTTCATGACAAGTGTGACGCCCAATATGCGATACTATCCTAAAGAGACTCGAAGGTCCCACCAAGGATAGAACCGCATATTGAAACGCTTTTGCAAGGTGGATATCATTACATCAACATTACATAATAGATGGGGATACATACAAGAGGCAAACAATGCCACACGAATACAACATCACAATACATAAGATCACCATCCGACTACGGATGAAACACAAACAGAAACTCAAACGACATCCACCCTGCTAGCCCAGGATGCCGACCTGGAACCTATCCCTGATCGAAGAAGAAGCAGAAGAAGAACTCCAAACAAGCAAACATCGCTCTCGCGTCATGATCATCGCATAACCTATACCTGCAACTGTTGTTGTAGTAATCTGTGAGCCACGAGGACTCAGCAATCCCATTACCATGGGTATCAAGACTAGCAAAGCTTAATGGGAAAGGAAGGGGTAAAGTGGTGAGGTTGCAGCAGCGACTAAGCATATATGGTGGCTAACATACGCAAATAAGAGCGAGAAGAGAAGCAAAGGAACGGTCGTCAACTAGTAATGATCAAGAAATGATGCTGAACTCCTGCTTACATCAATCATAACCCAAAACTGTGTTCACTTCCCGGAAACCGCCGGAAAGATACCATCACGGCTACACACGCGGTTGATGCGTTTTAATTCGGATCTGGTGTCAAGTTATCTACAACCGGACATTAACAAATTCCCATCTGCCCATAACTGCGGGCACGACTTTCGAAAGTTTATACCCTGCAGGGGTGTCCCAACTTAGCCCATGATAAGCTCTCGCGATCAACGAAGGATATACCTTCTCCAAGGAAGACTCGATCAGACTGGAAATCCCAGTTTACAAGACATTTCGACAGTGGTAAAACAAGACCAGCAAAGCCGCCCGATGTGCCGACAAATCCCGATAGGAGTCGCACGTACCTCATTCTCAGGGCACACCGGATAAGTCAAGCTACGAGTAAAACCAGCCCTCGAGTTGCCCCGTGGTGGCCCCGCAGGTTTCTTGGTTCGGACCAACACTCGAAGGAGCACTGGCCCGGGGGGGGGGGGCTAAAATAAAGATGACCCTCGGGCTCCGGAAACCCAAGGGAAAAAGGGCTAGGTGAGGCAAATGGTAAAACCAAGGTTGGGCCTTGCTGGAGGAGTTTTATTCAAAGCAAACTGTCAAGGGGGTCCCATAAATCACCCAACCATGTAAGGAACGCAAAATCCGGGAACATAACACCGGTATGACGGAAACTAGGGATGCAAGAGTGGAACAAAACACCAGGCATAAGGCCGAGTCTTCCACCCTTTACTAAGTATATAGATGCATTAATAATATAAGAGATATTGTGATATCCCAACATAATCATGTCCATCATGGGGCAATCTTCAACTTCACCTGCAACTAGCAACGCTATAAGAGGGGCTGAGCAAAAGCGGTAACATAGCCAAACAACGGTTTGCTAGGAAGGGTTAAAAGGTTAGAGGCTGAACATGACAATTTGGGAGGTTTGAGGAACAAGTGAATAGGTAGTGCAGCATAGCAATAGAACGAAGTAACTAGAATGGAAATGATAGTAGTGAGATCCAGGGTAGCGGTCATCTTGCCTGAAATCCCGAAAGGAAGAAGAACGAGTCCAGGAAGAAGATGAAGCCACGAAGACGAACCAAGCGTAGATGAACGAATCCTCACGATCGCAACGAAACGGGAACTATCGAGAAGCACACAACATGGTAAACACACCACACATGGACAAGACATGATGCACAACAAGCATGATGCATGACAAAGCTACATGAAGCTACTCATGGCAAGAGATGATGCAAACAAGAGCAACACATCAAGGCAAGTTTAAATGAGGCCGGAAACAACATATAACAATTCCGGTAAGTCCTCATATGCAAATTTCGAAATTGGTACAGATCTGAATTAACCTTATGTTCAAGTTGTTAAAAAACAAGTTAAGATGCACAAAGATGATCTACACGAGATTCTAGTCAAGATACATATAAAGTTCATTAGATTTGGAGCTACGGCCTAGAAGATATGAGCAAAACAAGTTAAACATGGCATTGATGCAAAATGCATACAAACATCAAGCAAACACCTAAAAACAAGGATTCCACAAGGTATTATGAAACTACATGCAAAACTAAGCAAGTTTCATATAGAGCACACTCAAAACGGAGCCACGGTTCCACACACACTATACAAGTCATAGCAACAATCTGTCCAAAACAGCAACTAGGCATCTTGCAAGCATCAAAACAATATGCTACAACACCCTAACATAAAAACAAAAGGCATGTGCATGATGTACAGGTAAAGCATGACAAAACATGAACATTGAGCTATCTCCAGAAATCACTAGAACATGCTCCAAAACACATGGCAAGATTTGCATATAGTAACAGTTTACAGGCTTAGCAGAAATAACATCAGGTTGCAATATTTAGAGCTATCAAACAACATGCTACAGGAACTTATCATGGCAAACAAAGGCATGGAATGAATGTACTAATTGCATAGAACAAAAGTCCCTTACTGACCATGAGCCAAAAAGGATCAGAAGATATGATGGCACCCATGTAAACATAGCAAGTTATATGACAGATTCATACATGGCAGAAACAACAATAAGTAGGCATGTTGGTGAGCTTGTACCACTCACCACAGAGCATTACATGGCATGACAACGCAACCAACAGTAAGAATACATGTTTATGAAGTTAAGCATGGCAATAGCAAGTTCATAGGGTGCATGGATCACTAGCAAAGCACATGGCAAAACTGAACTTAATGTTAACAGGCTCAGCAACATTATTTAGCAATTTTGGAGCAAGATTACAACAAGTTACAACAAGCTATAATTGCAACCAGGGGCATGGATGGATAGTGCATGACATGCATAACAAAACATCCTTAGTGAACATCTCTAGATTATGCATAGAATGACTTGTAGCAGCAGGTTTACATAGCATCACAAAATAACAGATTCAGCCTAGCAAAACAGTAACAGCAAGTACACTACTTCACGAGCTCGATTCACTCACCACAAGTCATTTCATGACAATATAAGCATAGCATCATCAATAAGACATATTTATGAAATTAACCAAGGCAAGAACAAGTTCATATCATGCAAGGATCAACTACAACAACCTTGGCAAAATTGAATAACATGTAAACAATCTGCCAGGAAACATTTTATAGCAAAAGTGGAGCAAGAAAAGGACATGCTAGACTACTCCATAATTGCAAACAGGGGCATGAATGGATAGGGTATAACCATATGTTCAAAACATCCTTAATGAAATATCTCAAAATATGCTTGGATCTCTCTGTAGCATCAAGTTTACATGGCATAAAAATAACTGCAGAACAGAGACTGAAATCAGCAACATCACGAAGCCTAGTTTGCATGCTTGTTCTAGTCACCACATTGATCACAAAAATACATGGCATAAACCACTGTATAGATGGCATGATGTAGCACCAAACACATGTAGACATCAACCTCATAGGATGCACACATCAAACATGGCAAAAATGACAAATGAACATGTTCTGTTAACAGACAGTAGACAACACTATATAGCACTCTTGCAACAATGAATCAGGCATAAAGATAGACTCAAATGAACATGGCACAATGGAACAAAATGAAGAGAATCTCCTGATGAACAATTTGATATATTACACGCACGAAACGGAGCTACAGATGCAGAGTTATGATGCGTTGAACACGGCATGGAAATGCAAAATATTTCGGGGACTTCGCCGATTATTACCATCTCAGAAAAGTCAACGGCGGCGCGGGAGACGAGGATGGCCGGAGAAGGGGCCGGGGACGGGAGCGCGCGGCGGATCCGGGCCGGATCTCGCCGGATCCGTCCGGATCCCGGCGAGGGAGGGTGCGGGGGCGCGGAGGCGAGCTCCGGGCAGGGCGAGGACGCGGCCTCCGGCGAGGTGGGAGGCCGGGAGGAGGAAGGACGAGGCGCGCGGCGAAGGGCGCCGGGGCGGCGGCGGCGGCGTGCCGCGGCGGCAACGGGCGGCGACCGAGGGCTACCGGTGGCGGGGCGGAGCGCGGGAGAGCAGCGGCGGCCTTGGGAGGCGCGCGCAGGCCGGGCGACGGCGGATGTGGGCCCGCGCGGGCCCCAGATGGGCTCCGCGGGCGGTAGCGCGAAGACGGCGGCGGAGGACATGTGGCAGCTTCTGATTGGGCGCGGGCGCGGGCGGACATGTCTGGGCGGCGAGTGGATGTGTCCGTTGGCGGGAGGAGGGAGAAGTTAGGGTTTGGACCCGGGATTTCGGGGGAGAGGGCATATTTATAGGTAGAAGGAGCTAGGGGAGTCCAAATGAGGCACGGTTTTCGCCCACACGATCGTGATCGAACGACCGAGAGCATGGAGGGGGTTAGGATGGATTTTGGGCCACTTTGAAGGGGTGTTGGGCTGCAAGACAAAAGAGGCCTTTGCGGCTACCAGGTTAACCGTTGGAGTATCAAACGACCTCCAAATGGCACGAAACTTGACAGGCGGTCTACCGGTGCTATACCAAGGCCACTTGGCAAACCTCGGTCCATTACGAGAAAGTTAAACACCTGCTCACAATAGGAGACAAAAAGGGGAACGCCAGAAGACATAGGAGTGCCGGATTGCAAAACGGACAACGGGGAAAATGCTCGGATGCATGAGACGAACACGTACGCAAAATGGGATGCACAAGAAGACATGATAAAATGAACACGCAAGCAAATGGCATGGCAACGACGGCGAATAGCTGGCATACACCTGGCGCATCGAATCCGGGGCGTTACAACACTCCTCCACTGACAAGAGATCTCGTCCCGAGATCTTAGGACCGAGACAGAAGGGAAAAAGGGATGAGGTGAAACAAGAACTCCAGAGAAGAAGCAAAGAATCGAGAGCACTTGAGAAGAAGAGAGGAACGACAAAAATGACGAGAATCGAAAGCTCACGGAATTAGATAGACTATGAAACCACTCCGGTTAGAATGAGATAAGAAACGAATAAGACTGAAAGGATTTAGGCAGCACTCCGGCTGAACATGGAAAGAATAGAACATGTACTTGAGAAGATGGAATGATACTTGACAAGAGGAACAACACAAAAACCTCCGGAAGACTTGAAAGAGTGGAATGACAAGAACGGGGAAGAAGATGACAACTTCTGCCAAGAATGAAATAGAGAGCATCCTTAGAAGGAAGGTTTAAATGGAGTTGTTGAGAAAATCAACAACGAAATAATAAGCTTGTTGTGGTCTTATAGGTAACATCTCAAGATCATAAGGTGATAACTGACCACAAACGGAAATGATTGGCTAGCCTAGAAGAACAAAGAAATGCAAAACTCCACTTCAAAAGAATACGGAGATTTAATTGCACTTCGAGATGCAAGAAGAAAAGATACTTGAACTCCACCAACAAAAACTTGATGAACTCTTGAAGAATGAATTAAATCATGAAGAACCACCATGAAGAACTCCGGTGACAAAAGGATGATGATATAGAAAGAAGGAAGAAAATAAGATGAGCCTTGTGGTGATTTAGATGGAGGTTCCGACGAAATGGCCGAGGGAATTTGAACTCCGGAAAAGAAAAGATGAAAACACTTCAAACCGAGAATTTGAGATGGTGAACAAACTCCAAAAGGATGAGGTTCATCAACTTGCTGAAAGAAGAATAAGAACTATGTGATGCTTAACCTTCATCAATTAAATTGACGAGAGCGATGGATTTTGCATACCACTTATTCTTTTGGAAAAGGATTAAGGGGAATATGGCGCAAAATTTGAGAAAGTCTTCATGAACCAGCGGTAGGCTTTGGAAGGAATGAATTACTTGATATGATGAAAAAGGAAGAGGAATCCTGAAGGAACCACCGTGAGAATTGAAACGAATGACGAAAAGAGAATGAGTCATCGGGACGAATTAGCAAACAAATATGCTTGAGGGGATTTAGATGCAGAAGAACGGGAAGAACTCGAACTGAATAAAGCACTTGAATGAAGCACCGAGATAATTAGAGAACGATAGCTGAAATGTGAGGACGAAGAATTCTTCTGGAATGATGGCCTCTGGTGAAAAGAAATGGAAAAACAACTCCTGGCATACTCCGGATGGTTAATCAAAGAATATCTGACAAATGGAATAATTCGAGACTGATAGCATGAAGCTAGAACCACGAATCTTCGAGAGAATGGACAAGATTTAATAGGAACTCTTCTTCGGTCTTCAAATGACGACGAGAAACACCAGCAAAATTGTTGAGACACTCCAGAAGAATGAAAAGCGAGAGAGGTTGAGCCAACAAGGAAAATAATTTGAACGAGATCTTGGAGAAGGCATGTGAATGATGGGATCCATTCTTCCGTCACACTTTGAAAAGAATTGAGAATAACTCCGGGGAAATTAGAAGAGTCGGGTAAGATCCTGGGAAAAGACCTGTGGGTTAGGGCCCACTAATAGAAAACACCGTTGGAAAGGGATGTTGAAGAGATAGATGATGCACCGAAACAATTGAAATATTTGAATGAGGTGACAACCTCGAATTAATTGGAACACAGACGAATCTCCTAAGATGTCTTGAGCACTCCGGAAGGATAAACTGGCGAGAGACGAACGAGCAGGGAGAATACTTGATCCAAGGAAATTAATACGATCAACCCGAAAGCTTGAATTGAGTCCACCGGCGAAGAAAAGAGATGAAGAATGTCCACCGAGACGAGAATTCACCGGTTGAAATGATTGAGGGAAGACTGACGAGGCTCCACACAAATGAAATTGATGC